>NW_025765623.1:0-133652 GCF_003918875.1 Haliotis rubra | reverse complement strand
TCATGAGCGGTGAATGGTTTGTGCTTTTTCTAGAAACGTACGTCGCTGCATACCAGTGAAATCAGTATTCTTCAACTACACATATAACCAGTCGTTCAGTAATAATCTGGTTTTAGTCTTTTCGTAAACCGATGGCCCCTGGGGTATATGTTGTGTTAACATCAGATAATCCAGATGAATTATTTTCATTGCCAAGTTTTATATCCATTTGTGCTAGCTGATAAAGATGCACTAACATGCTTTTCAGCGATAAAAATGTTCCTCAAATTTGACTTCTTTCTGCCAGTCCGCTCTGTATGACAGTAATGAGCATTGATTCATTTAGAATGTAATATGCATGCTGAGATAAAAAAAAGATGGCGAAATTCCCATGTCAGAACAAAAGTTTATCAGTACAATTTTAAAAACCGTTCTATTCCAGACTTACTTGTGGGCACACCAGGTGGGAAAAAGCGCAAACAAACCCCTCGAAGAAAATGGACCCAGCAGGAAAATGCTGCTATTGAGAGGCAGTTGGGAAAATTCAACCGTCTGAAAACACTCCCAGGGAAGCTCGACTGTGAAAAAGCTAAGCAGAAGGAACATGTTCTTCAAAAACGTCCCTGGAGACAAATAAAATATTTTGTGAAGAATCACAAAGTTTAAAATATCAACTTCAATCAAATTTGAGTTTCCTGGTGAGCTACAGTGCATGTGGCACAGTATTTTTCTCAGAATGTTGTGTCATTATGTTAGTGGTATAGTTATGCCTTAAGTCGTCAATTATTTCCTGAAATGTTTAATTTTAGGTTCAGGACATAGATATATTTTCTGTATTGTAACTTCTACACTGTTCTGACTGGAGATCCATTACAGTTTCAAAAGTGTTTACTCAAACCTATATCCAAAGTTTCAGCCATATCCGTTCCTGTCGACTTGTTTCTCACTCTTAAGTGAATAGACTAAGTCACTTCTTCAAACTGAGGATAACTGATAAAAGTTTAAGACAGTTTTGACTGGAGGTCCACGACATTTTTATCAATGTAAACTGAAGATGTTATCTGATTTTCATCCATGTGGTTTTCTGCAGTCTTAATATTATCCTTATGTACACTCATCAATTCTTTTGACAAATTGATCTCTAGTATCCCGGAAATATCCCCTGCAGCTTCCATAACATTCTAGCAGATTCTTCTTTCGCACAAAACCCAGTTGCATGCTTGAGTTTTGGTATCATTTCATAATCATTGAAGTTTCACAGTGTGTTCACAGTGACTGAAAGCCATCTTCGTCAACATTTTGGGCCATAGACCTGAAGGATCTGACATATCTCCTGTCCTCTAGCATGTCTAGTGTTGGCGCTTTCTCACCCTTCCTTCAACTGTTGATCAAGTGAATGGTAGTCTTGTCCATGTTTGCTACATTGAAGACAATATGGTCACTCAGGACATGGCATATGACAACATAGAATTCTAACACTGAACTTCTTTATAGTGTAATAATCACTGAAATAAATATTAATACATGAAAAATGAGTGCATCGGGGATCTTACTTGTGGTCAAGACCTAAAATAATACAACTTTATTCGTTACAATAATTTATTAATATCTGTCAGGTGGGAGATCTTAAATCTGTTCACATAAGAGTGTCAACAAAGTTAGAAATGGGTGGCTTCCATATGTGTTTTTAGATTTAAATACTTGATTTCAAAATGTTTTTACATAAAAAAATGACAGAATATGGGCTGTTCTGAAGGCCTTTTATTTTTGTGCTGGAATACATGTGATCACTGAGGCTATTTTTCTTAAGACTTGTCTTTCTGAGAAATCAGTTGTAAGCAGGAGAGCCTGCACTATCAATGTGGCTATGTGGTGCAGTGCGATCTATGAGCAACATGCTTACCAAGGGTGTAATCACTTGTACAAGTGACCCTATCCTGCAGTTTGTAGGACTGTCCCTACAACAGAGATAACATTCCCCTTGTCTGGAATGCTAACCTACAAACTCTGCATCCATAGTCTGACATGCCAAAATCTGTATCATCCCCCCTACCCACAATAGTACCCTACATTCAGAGTGGTGATGTTGTCATATGACCAATGACAATTGACTCTTTGCTAAAGGGAACATGTCAGAAGTTTTAGCATTTTATTGAAGTCAAGGTCCTCACAATGTTGGACTGTTCTGAACACTAAATGGGTCAACACAAAATGAATTGTGGGTAATCAATGGCTGACATGTGCTAGTTGATGTCTGCTGTCTAAGCAGTGATGGGTCAGTGTTGCAGCTGTATGCATCGTGTTGATAATGAGATTGCAAGGATTGATGACAGGTTATACAGCATTAACTGTAGGCTTGAAATCCACTCGAGAGACATTAACAAGTTGTATGGGTATACTGAATGTCCTCAGCACTGCAACTTTGACCAGAGGTTGCTTGCAGTTGAATCTGAAATAAGACATTTGCAACAGTGCAAATCCCCCCCTCAAAAGCGGAGATACAGATCAAGGGATGCAATCCCACCACCTCTCCCACTTCCAATGCTACAGAGATACAGATCAAAGGATGCTATCCGGCCACCTGCCCCATTTCCAAAGCTACAGAGATACAGATCAAAGGATGAAAGCTCCCAGCCTTCTGTGCTTTCTGTGCAGTCTGCAGCAAAGGTTCCATTGGCTCCACATGCCACTCCAGTTTCTTCAGCATTTCCAAGTTCAACATTGCCTCAGTCTAATTTTTCTGAAGATTACATTCACATGTCATTGTAATAGAGAACAGTTGATTTTCAATTGACCTAATTTCCACTGCTCTACCTTCCTACAGTGCCAACATTGTGAGGACCATGATGTGTGTGACACGAGGACTTGTGTGCTTTATTTCTGCATTCCTACAGCGCCAGCATTTTGAGGACCTGGATGTGTGTGTGTTACATGAGGACTTGTGTGCCTTATTTCTGCCTTCCTACAGTGCCAACATTGTGAGGACCATGATGTGTGTGTTACACGAGGACTTGTGTGTTTTATTTCTGCCTTCCTACAGCGCCAACATTGTGAGGACCTTGATGTGTGTGTTACACGAGGACTTGTGTGCCTTATTTCTGCCTTCCTACATGTGCACGAGGACATTGTGCCTTATTTCTGCCTTGATGTGAGGGCCTTGATGTAACGCGAGGACTTATATGTTTTATTTCTGCCTTCCTACAGTGCCAACATTGTGAGGACCTTGATGTGTGTGTTACATGAGGACTTGTGTGCCTTATTTCTGCCTTACTACAGCGCCAACGATATGATGACCTTGATCTGTGTATAAGAACTTATTTGCTGTATTTTCGTTTCTACAGCGCCACCATTGTGAGGACCTTGATGTGTGTGTGAGACAAGAGGACTTATGTGATGTATTTTTGGTTTCTGCACAACAACACCTTTGTGAGGACCTTGATATATTTCTCGTTCATACAAAATCACCATTGTGTTGATGTGAAATGTGATTTTTCTGAAGATGGCTCTTACATTCACATGTCATTGTAACAGAGAACAGTTGATTTTCAAGCCTGACCTAATTTCCACTGCTCTGCATAAGATGCAGAGGTAACATTCATTTTTGTGTCTATTGATAATCAGTTTTCTTTCTTTTTATATGCAGTATTAAACACTTATCTTTTGTCAAAAAAATCTTTCTACAACATTATTTTATTTCCATGGAAATATGTTGACTTGAAGATACTTACCAGGTATATTGTGAAAAATGTCCAGTGTTTTGCACAGAAATGTCAGACACAAATTAGTTATGCTGAATTGTTTTCAGTTCTGCTGTTAATTGCTAAGGATATAATAGACCAGGTTTTGAATAGTTTTTTGTGTTGCATGGAAAATGATCATGATATTTTGTTTTTATTAGTTCATATGGACAAAGACCAGCTAGGTTTATGTTGTGGCCTGCTTTTTCTGTTGTCATCGCTGTGGCAATCATATTGAAAACGTGTTTTAGCTTCATTAGACATTTGTTATCCCCCTCGCAAATAATGGAGAGCAGATCTAACGAAACATTCATTTTTTCATGAAACTTGGTACACACTTTTATAACATACTGTAGTTGTGCCTTTTGATATTTAGAAATTTATAACTTCTTAGTGTTTTAGTTTCATTGATACAAGTTGGATTTCGTCCCTATTTGGCATTATGCTTCGTTTACACAACAGATCTCAAAAAACTTATTTTTGCAAAACTTTCTACATCTAACAACGAAGTACTAAAGCAATTTCTTTTGCTATGTGGGACTGTATTGTCCAGAGTGTAACTTGAAAACCATTTGATAGATTTTCATGAAACCCTCTACACATATCAAGTGTACTGGAATAGTGCCTTTTGCTATTTGATCTTTTTGACCTTTCTGTTTCCATGAAGAAATATGTTTGACTTAGGTTAATTTGGGGTGTATTGTTTGTATTGGATAGACAATGACAATTATTTGATATATTTTCATGAAACTTTCTGCACTTACCAACAATGTGAAGTGCTAAGTTTTGCAGTGTAGACATTTTGGCCTTTTCGTACTTGTTCTATGCTCCTACTGACGTACATTTTGTGGGACTGAGGGGATATGTCATCTCCTAATGGCCCTTGTTTATGGAGTGATTGAGCTGAAATTTGATATTTGCACAATTAAAAGCTGTCCTCTGAACATAGATGAAAAGTTTTCAGAGATTTTTTTGTTTGATTTTCATTTAACCTGTGGACTTAGATCACAATCCATATTTCATGGTAGGATCGTAAAAAATCATGTTGAAGTTTCAGAGATGGTCATAATGAAAATGTCATTTGGTTCCACTGCTCAGCTACTTCAGCAGGGATTAAGCTCGAATTGTATAGATGTATAGGTGTAAGGTAGTAAAAAAATAATATCCGATGGGATTTATGATAAGTTCACTTGTTACCTTGTCTGACCTCTGGTCTTAGGCCACACATTGCTTTGATGAGAAAAGCTGTCTACATGTGCTCAACAACAAGTCAACAGGTAAAACTCAACTTTGCATGCAATGCTCCCACTAATGAAGGAACCAAACTTTGTGCAAGGCTTCTGATCTATTTTCATATATCTGCTATGGCTGCCATACATTATGAAAATGTCATATTGTGCCATTGCTCAGCTGTTTCAGCACTGATGAAGATAAATGTTTTACAAATGCAATGTTGTTAAGTAGAAAGAGAGAATGTATCTGGCAGTTCTTGTGACTATTTTCACTTTCGACCCTAACCTCACCATAAGACATTCTTATCCGATTTAAAAAATGACTGCCACATTGAAAATTCCTGTTGGTGTCACTTGTTGGCTGTTTTTAATAGAAAATGAGCAGAAATTCCCCTGTGTATCCAGTAGGTAGCTAAGAAACTAATCTAGGGAGATTTATGAGTTTGCAAATATATGTTGACCTTTTGACTTGTGCCACACCTATTTTACAGTTGTCTATTAAAGGTTTCTGAAAGCATTAGACTGATGAAGCTAAGACATAACATACCCTTACCCATGAGGACACTGAAGTAAGTTCAAGGCATTCCAGGTAGGGTCAGATGTGGCACCCATATCCAAAATGTTACTTTCATGGGCCATATAACACCTGATTTAGAAACAAATGAGCTGGAATTTGTTGTATGAACAGTTGGTAGCTACTCCAGAAAAATATTTGACAGAATTGTGGTATTTTCAGATTTTACCCCGAGTTTGCCATGTTCACCTTTAATTGTGAACCACATCTATTTTCATAATATATATGTTCAAAGTTTTGCAGTAAGGCATGTGTGTCAGTGTGAGCTTTAGTGCTTTGGTACTACTTTTTCAGTTGACTTGTCCACCACGAATAATGTACAGTTTCTATAAGTGGTAAATTTGACAGATAGATATTACACTTTGTCTGGGTGAATTTTTGTTTATTATGGCTAATCAGCTGTATGGTCATGACTTCTCTCACAATGGAGTTTTTCATGACGTGTTTTAACTGGCCATTGCTTTGTAGTGGTATGAGAACTGCATTTTGTCACTGTCCTTGTAATGATGTTACTGCAGTGCAATCTGTCCATGACAATGACATGTAATAAATATCATTTACAGGCTTACCAAAGATAAACACCAGCATGCCACTAAATCAATTGAAATGTCTGCAATATGTAAGCATTTTGCACACCAACATAATGATCAGCAGTAATAGCTATATGTGCACACTAAAAAATTGAGAAATGCAACCTGCACCAAGGCGAGCGAGCAACATACTGTTTCATATCATCTTTTTCAAAGTGTTTTTTTAAGGACAGATTTAGCTGAGTATTGAAATTGTCATGTTTGTAATCACTTCAAAACTTCAGTTTTGTTTTATCAAAGAATCTTTATACACACATCAGAACACGCCAAGTTATGCATTTTGCATTTTAGATGTTCTTTCAATGGGTTTATTAACATTTTCTTTGAAAATGATGAATCTGAACATCAGTGCAAGTAAGTGCGTCCTTTGTTTCTGAAACTGATCAGTTTGTTCATTGTTTTGGACAGCTTTGTACACACGTTAGAACTGTCTTTGAGTGGTACTTGGTTGACAAGTTTTGTCGGATCAGAATTGGATATGTCATCATAGTGAACAAGACTCTGTCATTTGTTTCATACATTAAAGATTTGGTTTTCTGAAAAAGACACTGTTATTTTTGCACTGGAATAAATAGAGCTAGTGTGTCTGAGGGATTGTTTGGGTGAAGGATAGCCTGCACTATCACCATTGCTATGTGGCGTAGTGAGACCAATGAGCAACAGTTAGTACTTGTGAACCAAGAGTATTATCACTTAGCGACATTGAACCCCATCCTAATGTTTGTAGGACTGTGGTTCTATGGCAGAAGTTAAACCTACACTCTCTGCATTTGTAGTCTGACTTGCTAATTTCTGCAACATCCAGACTTTACGGCCTTATTATTTGTGTTGTGGGTTACATTAAGTGAACATTGTGATGGATTTTGTTTTATCTTACAAAAGCTCCATTGATAGTGTTGCTGAAAAGCCAATAAAGATAAGTTTTGCATTATAACCACATGAGCCTCACATTGCAGCAATAAAAACAATAAGTGTCTTCTTTGTGTCTTTCTAATGGAGTGGGTGATAGACTATTCTGTCTTCAGATGTTCAGTTTTGAGAAAGATGAGTTTTGAACTAGTGTGTCAAAGATTATTACACAAGTCTTTATTGGACACGCAATTTATTGAAATGTCCTGTCTCAAAAGATACCATGAGACAGGACAACACTATGACTGGGGTTGGCTCTAGATGGAGTTTTGGGGTCTTTTGACATGGAAAAGACTCACGAAAAGTCTTGTCATCATTGTTTAATGCAAAAGACTTGTATTTATTCAGAAAGACACCAAAATATCAAGTTGGCAAGTCCACATGAGTGTCTCTACTCAGGTTCTAGATCCAGCACAGCTATGACATCTTGATGTGCAGATTCTCCAAAAGGAAAATGGGCAGTGTACATTTACGCTACTATAAGGCTGTGCATTTTGCAGTTGTTGGCTCTCCTAAACAAAGTCTTAGGTTATATTGTGGCCTGCTTTTCTGTCAACGGCATCATCTGAACATAAACATCTTCAAAACCACAGCACCATTAAAGCTGAAAACTTGCATGCATATTCCTGTCCATCATGAGGTCACCAAAGTTAGTTTTAAAATATGGTGGTCATAACGAAAATGCCAGTTATCTTCATAGCAAGTTTTTTTAAAGATTGAGTTTACAGCTGTCCAAATAACATGTGACAGGGTTTGCTGAGTTTTTCTACTTTTACCTCGATTTGACCTCTGGATTTCCACAGTCCATTTTCCAGATGTTTCTGAAACTACTTCACCCAACAAGAAGCTGAATCTTGGCATGCATATTGCTGCCAATGAGTGACACCAAAGTTTGACTGAAGAGCTCCGAGCCAATTCAAATATGGCCTGTGGGGCAGTACATATTGAAAAATGCCATTTATTTGTCAGTTGCTATCTTCAGTCATATGCTTTGTAAGGAATGTGATATGTCTATGACATGAGGACATGTGTTTACTGTCTGTTTCAGATATAGCGTACCTTGTGAGGACCTTGATCTGTAATGTGATCACTGTGTCATTTCTGTCTCCATTTGTGCAAAGTCGACAGCTGAAGGACTTTATAATGTTTATGTCTCATACAGATACATTACATCTATTCGAAACGTTAAGAATAAGTCGTCTGTGCACAGAGTGCACCGCCACATCCAACATATGTTTATTATAGCGCACCATGCAGCATATGAGACAAAGCAATGTATTGTATATGGGGTCACATCAGACATATGTTGTACATAGCGCAACATCCGAAATATCATGCTATATATGGCGTCATATCCGACATATCATAAAGTATATAGCATTACGTCCGACATGTCATGTATGTAGCATCATATACTACACATCATATTGTTTATATCGCCACATCTGACATATGCTGTATATTGTGTCATATCCAACATATCTTATTTTATAGTGCATTACCTCTGATCTATCATGTATAATGCGCCACAACCAACATGTTGTATATTGCATACACATCCGACTTATTATGTTGTATATAGCGCCATATCTAACATATCATGTTGTATACTGCGAAAACAACTGATATATCAGGTTGTATACAGCCCATATCTGACAAACCATGTTGTACATAGCCCCACATCTGACATACCATATTGTATATAGTATCACATTTGACCTATTGTGTTGTATATAGTGTGAGTGAGTAGGGTTTAACGTCGCACTCAGCAATAACCCAGTTATATGGCGACGGTCAGATATACTGCTGGAGGAGAACCTACATAGCTGGATTTAACCCCTGTGGTCGTGCTATGTGGTAAGACCAGAGCGCCGAGGCTGGTCTCTGACGGAGCAAGGGTGGTGCTGCACGCATTCCAGCGATACAACATTGCACCCCTAATTTCACCGACTGGAGAACTGTTCTTCCCTTCGGAGATATTGCCTGCCGCTCGCGGGAATCGATGTCGGGTACTTCAGCTTTGTGCACTCAAGGCGGGGAGGCTGAAGGCCGACGCTCTACCACCTGAGCTATCCCGCCCCTCTCCGTCTGTGCACAGAAGTGAGTTCCCAATGGTGTCATTTGCAAAGACTTCAGTGTCATTTTCGTGTAGCATATGGTCTTCGTAAATTAAATCAGTTATGACATTCAATAGGATGTTTTGCCTGTGGGCCAACTCAAATTCATAGCACGGAAAACAGTTTCAACATTAATGGAATACGTTTGCAAAATGGTCTCCTTGTGTATTGACTTTTTCTATTGTCACAGTGTACCACCAATTTATACTTCTATCAGTTTTTGAGCTACGATTTTAAAATTATAACTCAAAACACAACTGACACGAAACAAATTATACAGAGATAATAAGTGTGTTTAGGTGTATCTGTTTACCTCTGAAGTTTGATTTATTAATCAATTTTGTATTTCATTTTTGCGTTCCCTAGCCAGATTTATGAAGACCGTAGTATGTGTGTGTGCGACATGAGACCTTAGGTGTAATTTTTGTTCCTACAATGCCAACATTGTGACTGAGTACCTTGGTGCGTTACGCGAGAGCTGACAGGTAGCAATGTCAGTGTGATTACAATTACCCCTATAAGAAGGTAATGACATTTGTACCTGATTGGCTGAATGGCAATCTATTTTTAAACAGGGAATTTCCAGTTTAGTAGTGCTTTCGCTATTTAATACTAATTTGGCCCAGCTAGAAAATTAAATTCTTAATTAACAACCTTTACATAGAAATCGTATATGTATTAATCCTATGTGCGTCTCACTGCGTAATCAATGATGTTAAGGAGAAATTTGGTTGGGAATATTCTTTAACTTGTATGTCAAATACGCACGTTTCAAGAAATTCCATAGTAAACATTGAGGGAATTTCATAAATTAATACGTTACTTTTCAGTAGAATGCGCAAGTTATCCCATAACTGTGAGACAAAATGTTAGCCTACGGCAGATATAGCTGATCTTGATTATTCTCTGATGATGACGCTACCAAATTTAAGAGGCCGACATTGTGAGGACCTTGATTTGTGTTTGACATGAAGGCGTGTGTTTTTGGCATTTATCATCATCATACTTGTGTGCACACTTGTTTGGTTTACTTACCATTCGTATGAAATGATTGACAGTAACTATTTCGACATATTCAATACTTTTTCTACGCGAGGCGATTTACGGTTGTTCGGATTTTTGGAAGAAGCGCGGATCGTAATGCGCAAGCGCAGTAGAGGTCAAAGTTTGCTGATATAAAAATGTTGCAGTTTCATAGTCTTTCGTTGCCGTTTTTTACTGTTTCAGTAGCGAGGTAATATGTTTATGTTGCCATTTCCACGATTCATGTGGGCTTTTCTGCGTGTTTTTGAACAGTGGGAAAGTTTTTTTAGTAGGCTTGACATCGACGGTATTTCGTAGACAGGTCCTCGCAGTGTCGGGTTTTTCAATGAAGATAGCGATTGGTTTACTGTAACAGGCTCTCTGATTGGACCTTGATAAGGAATTATGTGATTGGTTAACAATCTAAGCACACATCTAGACTTTTTTTTAACCAAGGCAGTAAGTTGTGTATAAGCGCACAATGGTGTGTATCACATATCTTAAATATGGCCCATCATGAGGACTCGCTTGAAATTTATTCTGTAGCAGTTTTGGGACCCCAGGATGCCGAAAATGACATTTCAATCTGAGGACCCGTGTGCAAGTCCTCTCTAAGAAAAATGTCCTCGGAGTGTTGGTGTTCTTTCAAAATGAGGTCCTCGAAGTTAAGTCAATGCAAGAACACATACGCACGCACGCACACACACCTGAGAAAACAACCCGTAAATAGCGTAAGGACATTCAGTATTTAATTATTGTGATTCGTCACAGCAAACACGCACACGCACGCACACGCACACGCACATATTCATTCAGTTTCTGTACTGATACATAGAGGGCTGTAAGGTAAACTTTCTGCTAAGAGTCAATAAAGACAGGCATAACACAACAGAACATTATAGCGATTCATCAGCAGAACCATGTAGTCACAACAAGCAGAACATATATATATATATAAACAGAACTACATAACATGCAACCACTTGTTACAATATGCTCCAACAGTTACTGAAACAAAGGTATGCTGTTTCATATACAGGCAAACAAAAAATGCAATGCTATTTTTAGTACATGTTATCAGGTGAAATAATAAGCTTTCCTTCAGGAGGGCTGCAATCTAATATTTAATTATGAATCCACATACAAATGGCATTACAATGAGTACAAGTGTTTTTCTCACGTAAGAGATCCTGAAACATTGAAACGAAATTATAGTTTGTAGACATCAGGGCACTAAAATGAACAATTCACAATTATTGCCAATAATGTAGATTTATACTTACATGTTTGGATACTGAGCATGTCTTGGGTAAAGAAGGAGCATATATGTACACTGTAACATCTGAATAGGTCTATGTACAATATCATATCAGTTCTGTATGTAACTGTACAAGTAATACATTAACAATCTGTACAATAGTCGACCAGTCAAATTGTCTATCAAAGTTAACTCAGAATTACTTTATTGCCATCACAAAATGGGAAGAAAGAGAAATATCATTTTCCGACTCCCAAGACTCCCAAGAGAACACAGACAAAGTTATGAACGGAAATTGACAGAAAGACGGACTGACAGACAAGCAGACAGACAGACAGACGTCGGGTTGTATATTACTCCGCCTTTAAGAACACATCGATATGTACACACATGCCTTTTGACAACGTCCAAAGAATGAGAAAAGTTATGAACGGAATTCGACAGACAGACAGACAGTCAGACAGACAGGCAGAGGGACATAAGGCAGGCGTCAGGTTGTGAGCCATCTTAACACATCAGTTACATCTACATGCGTAACTGAAAGTCAGTTTACCTATTACCATTTGCATTATATTACATTACATGTATATATTCCGTGATCAACATCTGATAACACAGATCTGATAACAAGCAAGAAGCATGTCTTAAAATAAGCATGTAATATTTGAGATGTGAATTATGTACAATATCTCCTATTTGACACCAGAAAATATAGTCACTGCATTGTGTCAAATATTTAGTAAACAGATGAAATACGAGTCCCTCAGTTCATCGTATTTCTCCAGGAACGAACAAACTATGTCAAACAATGACATAGACATATATGTACATATCTACAGAATCTGATTATAGACCAAGAGTTGCTACCAACAGCCGCCAAAGAAAGCATGCGTTTGCGTGAAAAAAACACATCCAGTAATCACTGAATGTGAATTATTTTCGTTATAAACCATTTGCAGCCAGCACATATTGTCAATACATAATGTCAAATATTAAGTGACCATCTGTAATGTCTTTTATCAGTATTTCTCCAGGTATGAACAAACTGTGTCAGACAATTACATAGACATCTATTTACATATCTACAACATCTGATTACAAGGCAATAGTTGGTATCCATAGCAACGAAGGGACCATGTCTTGGCATGAAATAAACATCTAGTAATTCCTGAATGTACATCATTTTCCAAAGTGTGCCATTTGCAACAAGCCATATAGTAAGTGCATATTTAAATCACAAGGATTAATGGGTGGACAAAATTTAACATATATTTGTAAAATTGAAATGATATAGATTTCTGTTTACAGTTCATATTTTGATGCGGTGGTTACCTGGGAACTTTGACGTCGTATTTTCTTCATCTTCACCGACCTGTTTTCATCCATGCCCTTACTTATTGCTCACAAAGTTTAATGCTTATTTAAATGGCAAGGAGTAAAACAACACATGTAATATTATGCACCTGTTATGCATCAGTATGTTCAGTGTCAAAATGATATAGACATCTATTTACATATGTACAAGATCTGATTACAATTGGTACCAACAGCTGTGGAACACCGATAAGTCAAGTGTCAAATACAAGAAGGTGTTATCTTCCAAACATTCACTTAAGACAATAGGCATATTCAAATTGCATATTTGAAAAGCATACTAGATTCTTTGTATTTATTTGACATGTTTGACCTCACAAACATCAGATTGTTAAGCTTATTGAGGCATAAGATCATCAAAATCAACAATGTCGTATTACAGGTTTCATTTGAAGTGTTATCTGCTGTGTACCCAATTCCTTTGCTGTTTTCTTGTTCATACTTATTATGCATATTCACAGTGTATCAGTATATTTAAGAATTTCAATCTTTGATGTCCAGAATGATCCTTGACAGTCTTAAGTTATTAGGAATGTCCATCAGCTGTCTAAACCTTTTTCAAATCTTTCTCATTCCCGAGAATTCCCTAACTTATTCCTCAGGTATTCCACAATGTCATTACTCTGTCCTCTCTGAGCCAGAGTAAGGATGCATTCGCTTGTGTCTGAGACCAGAGAGAGATCTGCCCTGTGGTCCACTAGTAGCTGGAAGACATCCCAATGCCCACACACAGCCGCCATCATCACCGGTGTCCAGTTGTACCGACCTCTGACATTGATGTCAAAGGTCGGGAGCAGATACTCCACACATTGTCTGTTGGCTCCGCGACAAGCCAGATGAAGCAGACTATCTCCAAACTGGTCTGTCTGAACCAGCTCAGAACTGTTGTCATAGTAAACTTTCAACATTTCAAAAGATCCTGTCACTACGGATCTCATCAGTATTGTCCAAGGGGTGTGCTTCTTCACACATTGTCCATCAGGTGATAATCGTTCCATGATTTGTCTACATCCTCCCTGAAGGGCGAGGGTGAACAAATCATCTCCGGTCTTATCAACTAGTGTCAGATCTGCACCCTGTCGTCTGAGGTAGTCAAACACTGCAGACTGTCCAAATATAGATGCTACCATTGCAGGAGTCCACCCAAGTGTGTCTCTGTCATCAATACTAAACCATGGACACACATGTTTCACCATACCAAGGTACCCACCTATACAAGCAACGTGTAGCAGACTATTCCCCATATTGTCCACTATTTTAAGGTCGGCGTTTCGGGACAAAAGGAAGTCAACTACAGGAATGTGGCCTCCTCTAGCTGCCTCCAGGAGTGGTGTGCGACCGTGAAGATCTTTTGTGTTAATGTCACAATCACCAATGACATGTTCAACAATCAACATGTTACCACCTCTACATGCTGTGTGTAGTGTTGTGCGATTATGATCACCTACACAAACACGGTTACCTCCACGTTTCAAAAGGAATTCCCAAATATTGTGTTTTCCCGAGAGAGCTGCTGCCATCACTGGGGTAAACCCGTCTCTTCCCCGACAATTAATGTCAAACAGTGGAAGCAGGTATTCAACAATGGGACGATTTCCACTGTGACATGCCCGATGAAACACGGTGTCATTGTTGTCAGCTCTTAGTGTGAGATCAGCTCCCTTTGATACGAGCAGGTCGAAAACATCCTTTTTTCCACAACCAGCTGCTATGGTCACTGGTGAGAGACCCACCCTTCCACGACAATTAATGTCAAACAGTGGTAGCAGGTATTCAACAATGGGAATATTTCCACCTTGACATGCCAGATGAAGGACGGTGTCATCGATGTCATCTTTTAGTTTGAGATCAGCTCCCTTTGACACGAGCAGGTCGAAAACATCCTTCTTTCCACTAACAGCTGCTATCGTCACTGGTGAGAGACCCATCGATCCACGACAATTAATGTCAAACAGTGGTAGAAGGTATTCAATAATGGGAGTATTTCCACCTTCACATGCCAGATGAAGGACGGTGTCATTCTTGTCATCTCTTAGGGTGAGATCAGCTCCCTTTGACAAGAGCAGGTCGAAAACATCCTTCTTTCCACATTGAGCTGCTGTCATCACTGGTAAGATACCCATCTGTCCACGACAATTAATCTCAAACCGTGGAAGCAGGTATTCAACAATGGGAAGATTTCCACTTTGACATGCCAGATGAAGGACAGTGTGATCGTTGTCAGCTCTTAGTGTGAGATCAGCTCCCTTTGACACGAGCAGGTCGAAAACATCCTTATTGCCACAAAAAGCTGCTATCGTCACTGATGAGAGACCCATCTGTCCACGACAATTAATGTCAAACAGTGGTAGCAGGTATTCAACAATGGGACGATTTCCACTTTGAGATGCCCGATGAAGGACGGTGTCATTGTTGTCATCTCTTAGGGTGAGATCAGCTCCCTTTGACACGAGCAGATCGAAAACATCCTTCTTTCCACAACCAGCCGCGTTCATTACTGGTGAGAGACCAATCCGTCCACGACAATTAATGTCAAACAGTGGTAGCAGGTATTCAACAATGGGAGTATTTCCACCTTTACATGCCAGATGAAGGACGGTGTCATCGTTGTCAGCTCTTAGTGTGAGATCAGCTCCCTTTGACACGAGCAGGTCGAAAACATCCTTCTTTCCACAACCAGCTGCTGTCATCACTGATGAGAGACCCATCGATCCACGACAATTAATGTCAAACAGTGGTAGCAGGTATTCAACAATGCGAGTATTTCCACCTTTACATGCCACATGAAGGACGGTGTCATTGTTGTCAGCTCTTAGTGTGAGATCAGCTCCCTTTGACACGAGCAGATCGAAAACATCCTTCTTTCCACAAACAGCTGCTATCGTCACTGCAGTCAAACCCAGGTTACCCCGACAATTAATGTCAAACATTGGGAGTAGATATTTCACAATTGAGATACTGTCTATATGGAATCCACGAAGGAGAGACAGGAAGCTGCTGTCAATATTGTTTCTCCAACAAGCCAAATGGAGTATATTATCATTATGAGCATCGGTTATACGAACATCGGCCCCTTCAGATCTGAGCAGACTGAAAATGTTATAATTCTCATATAAAGCAGCAATCATAACCAGTGTTTTGCCCATAGAATCTCTTGCATTAATGTCAGTGACCGGGAGGAAGAATTTTAAAAGTTTCATATCACCCACTCTACAGCTGTACTGCAAGGCTAAATGAGATGCACTTTGAAAGTCGAAGTCTCCAGGCAGATCTTGGATATATAACCCTTTGGTAATAAATACAAATATTTCTCTTCCAAGTAGACTGAATCCCTTCATCCTAGCAATTTGAAAGACATTTTCACCAGCATTATTTTTGGATTCATAGATATCAGCTCCAATGTTAAGTAAGGCCAATGCAACGCCTTTGTAATTATTGTCTGTGGCAGTCACTAGAGCTTTGTTGAGCACACTTTGATGAAGCAGTGACTCAAATTTGGAAGACAACAACACCAACACTGCTTCGTTCCCACAAGAAGCACAGGCCTTGAAGGCTTCCTTGATCTCTTCGTCTGAAAAACCGTATCCAACGTCGAGGATTTTCTCAACCAAGTACAGACTGTGTGCATGAACTGCATAGTACAGTAAGTGCTTCCCTTCTTCCTTTGCATGTAACATGCCAAGCCGCTTTGCTTCTTTCGTATTCAGCAACCAGTTAAGTATATTGGATTTTTTCAGTTTAAGCATCTTGAACACTTTGTCAACTAGTTGCTCGTTTTTCAAAATCGGGTGTGTAATAGACATACTATAGTTGCCTTTGGCAACAGCATCGGCCAGTCTGGAGGCAACTGTGTCATAGTAAGCATCTGAGACGTAGATGATGTGGAGGTGATTATCTATTGCAGTGGACTGGACTTGCTGGGCCTGTACCCGCTCATAAATGAATCTGATACTGCAGTGGTTCAGAACGAAGGATGGATTCATTTTGAATAGAGCACACGCACAGGCGTCATAGATTGTGGGGTGTGAAAATCCAAGGATATCTCCATCTGTGAAAAATGTACCCCTGTAACACCTGACGGCTTTGGCAACTGCAGTCCGTGACGTTACTTGTGCCACCTGTTTTATGGCCTGCAGATTAGCTTCTAAAACATCATTTTCAGATTTCATTTCTACCTGGCTCAAGTTCAGATTATTTTCACACAACAGCATCAGGATGAGCGCAGCGGACTGGTCATTTCCACGTTCCATGATCATGTCAATTTCTCGCCGTAGATAAAATAGGGGTTCTCGAAAAAAACGTGCAGGTTCTTTTTGAAAACTCAGGAATTCACAAAACAGAGTACATATTAAGGGAAAGCCAAACAAAGAATCTCTTGTCTCACATAGCCTACCAATATCGAGGTCCAGGTCGATGTTATGGTGTTTTAGTTGTTTCCGGAGAATTTTCCTTCTTTCCTGGAGGCTGTAATGACATGACTTCATTTTTGTCAAATCGAGAAGCGATGGTCCTGTGAAAAAATAATATTCTTGACCTTCCAGCTTCGCGACTCCCCATTCCAGGTTGTATGATTTGGTGGTGAAGATAACACGAATCACTGATTCATCGCCTGGATGTGTTTCCCGTTTGTCATCCTTGCTAGATTTGGCATCTTCTAAATAATGTTTCAGATTTTGTAGAATGGACCTAAGATGGGGAACGTCAGTTGATAAGCCGACTGTTCCAAATATATCATCCAGTATCAGACAAACTTTCTTTCCACGCAGGTCACAATTCTTCAGCTCGAATTTATCCACATCATCAACAAACACAAGTTCATACCCCTGGTTCCTGAGATCTGCTCCTATCATCAAGGCAATGGACGTTTTTCCTTCACCAGAAGCACCACTTATTGTCACATGACCATACTTCTCCAAGCGTTCCTTCACTCCCCTATAGATAGCAGTTTTTTCAAAGACATCTTTGACCCGTTTCAGATTCATTTGCAGCATATCTACAAGACAAAAAATGG
This sequence comes from Haliotis rubra, assembly GCF_003918875.1. Classification (NCBI taxonomy): domain Eukaryota; kingdom Metazoa; phylum Mollusca; class Gastropoda; order Lepetellida; family Haliotidae; genus Haliotis; species Haliotis rubra. The sequence goes on along the minus strand of NW_025765623.1, from coordinate 115,848 downwards.
CATTAAATTCCACCGCATCATTTTTAAAATTATACATCCTGCTTCATCTGCAGTATTGAATCTACGTCAGGTGGCCACATTACCACGAAATATGTTTTCTTCTGACCAGATCTTCTTTATCAGTTACATAATAACATCCGATGCATATTCTGAGAAGCATACACCAAGAAGATCCAAGGGATCTATGAATAATTTATGCCTGCCATCTCGTAGCAACAGCCCACCTGTCAACTGATCAAGTCGACGACCTGAGTCGCCCTGTCCTCTTTACAGCAAAACAAGAGCATCGTGAAACTAACAGATGTCATTTTAATCAAAATATTTAAACTGACGTTCAACCAAGATGAGAGTTGCATAACTCAATTACCACCACACTACCACCACACTACAGACTAAATTAATATATCACATTGTTTTCTGCATAAAACCTCTTTGATTATCATCTGCCTTTTATTTTTCTGTATAGGTATATCCCCCTTTGCTATACTGTTGTAAAAGAAAAGTTACATTTGGAGAACAGAGAGGTTTAAATCCTTAAGTCAACCATTTGAGTCCGACATCTGCTAGATGCATTGGTCTGGCTCCATAACCATTAATTGTTTCCCCCAATAAAACACCATTATTACCTGACTTCATTATTCCATCATTCTGACCTCCAACAGATAATCTGACATCAGAAGAGTCTTGTACCATGATGCCTTTAAAGTCAGATCCTGGAATGAGAGTAGAAACAGCAAGTGAGTCACAATGGATCATGCCGTAGCTTCCTTGTTCCCTTCTACTTGTATTTGTGGAGTAATAAATGGAACAAATGGACAACAGACAAAATATATAGTCTCTCATACTAAATTTACATTGCATTTGGTCAATGAAGGGAGTGTTGTGTTTGTGATGTCAGACTTATACACATTAAGCTGGTACTGACCTGCAGTGATTCTTGTAGACACTGCTTGCCTTTCTCGTCTCTCAGAAACAGCAATGGCACCATTTCCGGCACTTGCCTGACGCTCAACCACTTCTGATGATGCTATCATGTCCATGGAGAATGTCCTATCACCATGTGTTCCTTGGGGAACGACATTAACATCGTTGTCATTACCAGGTTGTGCTACTTCTGATGATGCCAGGTTGTCCATTGTGAAGGTTCCATCACCATCTGTTTCACTTTCCCTGTCAGGACGTTCAGATTCAGTCTCCCTATGATTCCCCGACATGTCTATGTAAGAAACAGGAACTAAATCCACAAGTGGGACCAAAACTGTTAAAATCGAGTTATGAAACAGCAGATTTAATTGACTAGGATTTATATGTATCGTTACTTCGATTGATATTAATCAAATGCGGTAGTTTTTGAAGATTTATCTTTTCTTGCAACTGTAGAATTAAATTTTTAAGCGACCCAATCTTGAAAATAAATAAATGGTGGATCATTGGCAGGTACCAAGCTGGGATGTCAAGTAAGGTTATTGGACCAGTTTGGAACGGTAATTCTACTGCAGCTCATTTACAAATACAATAGGTCTGGACAAGTGAATGATCCGCAAAAATCTGGATGTCCAATGACAACCCAGTGCCAGAAAAGACAGAGTCCATGCATAACTACAGTAGGGGGTTCGCAAGCACCATCAGTCGTCGACTCAACGCAGTAGGATTAAGGCGCAGAGTACCAATCAAACGTCCACTCCTCTGACCTCAAAACACGGGCGATGTGCTAATGTGGCCCGTGTAAGGGGAGGTTATGTTATGTTTTGATACAAACAAACGTGTCACCCTGAGAAATTTAGCTGAGTGTCAGACATTAAAGCCTTTGTTGCACATTACGCACATTATGTTTTTGTGTGTACTTATCAGTCAGGTATTCCGACTGTATGGTCGACCGCGAGCAGGATTTTGCCGCTCGGTGGAAACGACCAATATAATGTTTCTATTTTGTACGAGCTGGACAGCCGCTCACCTGTATGTTTGTACGAGCTGGAATCTCCGCTCACTTGTGTTTTGTGTGTATACCTAACCAATGTTGACAATTCGATTCATGTATTACCTTGACGTTCCCCTATAACTAATCTAATGACATTACGATAATTTGACTTATGATCAAAGCCTGTTCCGAATATTTGTCAACACGTCAATGTCCCATGTATTTTACTGTATACTTGTACATCCAATATTGTCACTAATTTCAAAAAAGGCTTTTGAGGACAAAGGCTCCACGACGTTCAGGTGTGTTCAGGTCATAGAGTAAACCATTACAATACGTTTCTGTAAAACTTCATATATTCAAACGACATATTTGTTTCAATATATGTCCAAAGTACAGATAAATTGTATCCCCTTTGTCTGTCTAAAGTATTCAGCAATCATTCGGTATAGCCCTCTTATCATAAATCCCCTCCTGCTAACAGTAAATGCCAATCAACACCTTTCTACGTCGGCGGAGGTCAGTGACTTTGCATAACGTGACGTAATGTCCCTATGTATAAAACCTGACTGACATGGTCACTCAGGGAGAACAGGCAGGGAGACGAGACAGGCCCAGATCATCGACAGAAGCAGACGGATTGTGCGGCTAGTCGGGGCGTCGCCTCACCAACGACTACGTCGACGATGAAGAATCGCTGTCCGACTTCTGAACGCATGTAAGTGACAGAACGGGTTCTCCATATCGGGAACATTGGCCACTCGGTCCCGATGTGCGTTCTGTCACGTGATTTCGATCTTATGTCAGCGAAGAAAGACGTACAAAGTTTGAAATATTTGCAATATGAGATTTAATTTGTATGTGTGGCATGACCGATGTCCATATGTATAAATTACCTACATATGTATCTCTTTCATACATTAGAGATGGTTTTATTCACGCACAGTTTTCTCAAAAGCTTATAATTTAAAAATCGACGATCTGTTCACGCAAATAAAATGAATATTTACGTTTTCTGTTATTTCTTGTTAATATTAACATCAAAGACAGAAATATCAAAATAACGGAAAGTTGGGTTTTACGCCACTTTTAGCAATATTCCAGCAATATGACAGCGAGGGACACCAGAAATGAGCTTCACATGTTGTACCCATGTAGGGAATCGAACCTGGGCCTTCGGGGTGACGAGTCAATGCTCTAACCACTAGGCTACCCCACCGCCCGATCAGAAAGTAAGAATTGAAAAAGAGGTTTCCAAGAAATAAGAACAATTTACTTTTCAAGGGTCTTGCCAGCGCCTGCATGACAGCGATTTTTCAAACCACAGAAAATATGTTTTGGACGTACTTCAGATGAAGAACAGCACGGCCGGCTAAAAATAGCAACCAATGGAAAATAGCATAGCATTGTCAATGTTGATTTTTTGCATAGGCATTCACAGCCATCGTCTCTTTAGCCTATACCGGCTCGTATATTGCGATATGCGAGATGGGGCCCAGCTTAGGGCAAAGGTTTAGGTCGAATGTCGTCACACTGAACACGCTGTTTTCTTCTATGGCGTTTCTATATTAGTAAAAAGTGGGTCAGTGACTTTCGTCATTTGTTTGTTAGTAGTAGATGTTTCAAAACCGATATTCTTGCATGAATCAAAACATGGTGGCTGCTGTCTTCAACTACCATCTGACTTGTCTTCCCTCTCTTGTCCACCACCCTGAACTACTATCCGAGAGTACCCTAACCAACGCTCTTGGGCAGATGGTGGAAAAGTCCAAGGTAACACCTGAACATTGTTTTGCTGGAGGTAGTCCTGTCAAACACGTGCAACGTGAGGTTGAGCATTGTCATGCTCCAAAGATCAACCGTTGACATTGATGTAGGGAACGACATGACGTTGAACTGGTCTTCTGGCAAAAACTCATAGCCAATTGCGCTCTGTCTGGTCGGAGATTCGGCGCAGTCCAGGGATTTGGTTTGTTGTGGATGATGCGGCTGTGGTGTTTGAACGAAAATGTCTCAACCGCATGTAGCGATCCTGAGCGGTGGTGGTAACTCTAGGTCGACCTGATTTGGTCTGTCATTAACACTCCTAGTATTGTTGTATTGGGTCCATAGGTTTGGGATGGTCTAGACACGCTAAAATTCCTTTGCGACCTCAGGGCTCTTCGCCCCCGTGTAGACCCGGGGTCGAATAGGTCCACAGCGCCCCATTGCTGGTTGTGAGAGGTGACCAAATTGGGCAACCCGTTTGCCGTGGGTTGCATCCCTGTGTCGGCAGAGGAAGGGAGTCTGGTGGTTGAGGATGACGGAACCAGCAATAGTGTTCAATAATCCAACACACCACTTCGACCCTAACTTTGCCTAGACGGGTGGTAGAATTGGCCCAAACCTTGCCCTGTGCATGGAATGTCTATACAATTTGGTATTACATAACACTTTTGGCCATGTTCAAAATGTTAACTAATATTCTACCAAAACAAATAAGCCTCACAGACCCATGCACAGAAGGCGATGGCTCATGGGCCAATCTGGTGATGCTGACCTCCGATTTCTGTACGTCTTCAATTGATTGTCATGGACAGAACCATCCTGACCTTTAATCTGGTAGTCAGCTACAGCATTTCATGTCAAATTCGCTGGAGTATAACACCCCCTTATCCCTGGTCTTTGCAGGTTGGAGATCCGCTGCAAAATAAGATCGTCCTTGTAGACACTCCACGGTGGGTGGGGAGAGGGGGTGCTGAACCACATTAATTACGACATGGCTTCCCAATACCCCGGTTCAAAACGAAGACACATGGATACTGACAACTCCTCGTCTGACGAGAGTACGCCCTTCCGACCTGACTACTGGCCACGCTTCCTGATCATTGAAGCTTGTGACAAGCAACCTTTGCAATGGAACCCATTTGCAATCTCCAAAGGTATTGCTGGTATTAGGGAGAGGTTGCCAATGTTACAAAGCTCCGATCTGGCTCTCTCCTGATGGAATGTACCCGGAAACAATAATCCTTGAATCTCCTCAAAATACAAGAATTTGTCAACATCAAGGTCGCTGTCTCAGCGCACAAAACACCTAACTCGTATAGAGGCAATGTACGGGACAGAGCTCAATGCCTGTCTGACATGACTGAAGAACAAATTGTCGAGGAACTCTCTCAGCAGTCCGTCACAGCCGTAAAACGATTCACTTTCAAAAAGGACGGTGTTGTTCAACCAACAAAAACCTATCTCTTTACGTTCGCGCGAGCAAAGATCCCTGACACGATTAGAGCTGGTTATCATAGCATTAGTGTGGAGGTGTATGTGCCCAATCCACTCCGGTGCTACAACTGTCAAAGGTTTGGACATGGATCCAAGTCCTGTCGTTCCTCTGCTGTTTGTTACCGCTGTGGTGACAAACATGAGGGCAACGACTGTACTAAGGTGGTGAAGTGCACAAACTGCGGTGGTAACCACATGGCCTCTTCCAAGTTTTGTCCAGTATGGCAACGCGAATCCGAGATCCTAAAGATCAAGCACAAAGAAAATATCTCCCTTCATGAAGCTAAGAAGAGGGTTGCAAGTTTAACTGCAGCCCCTTCAACCATCACCCTACTGTTCTGCTGTCTCCCGTCCTTCTATCACTACTGCAAGTATCTGATGTCAGACCGACCTGGCATATGTCATGTCTTCTCAGCCAACTCAACTCAATTCAACACAACTCAGCCCATCTCAGCCACTCCATCTCAAACGCCAAAAGTCAAAACTTCTGAATCACACACACCAGAACAAATGCCAAAACCAGAAACTGAAACTGCGCGCAGTAAAGGGGAACAAAAGAGGCCAGAGAGACTAAAGCAACTTGAGCAACTGCCAAACACAAAACCAAAGGCCACCTCTCCTTCAGAGGTCCCCGTCGAGGTCCATAACTCCTTTGGCCCTCTGAATATGGAGGTAGCTCCATCTCCACCTGTCACCAATAGGAGTTCATCAAACGCTTTCTCACGTTCATGTTACATGTCACCAGTGGAAGGAACATGCATCCACAAAACAGGATCCAATGGGTTGAGTTGAGTTGAGTTGGGCTTTACGTCACATCGGCATTATTCCAGCCATATTGTGACGAGAACAAGTTTGCATTAATAAACATTGTAAGTACATACTCGGATTGAGTTTTATTTAAAAAACATACCAAATTTAAAGGCAGGCACTTTGTTAGTCACATTTCACAGTTACAATTTATGACAGTTACATTTCACAGTTACAATATATGATACAGATCAACTTCCCTCAGGTAGTTCACTATCAGATGAGCGGTCACGCGGGAGAACAGATCTTTTAGGTTTGTTGCATCATAATGTGAGTCCCTTGCAGACGATAAGTCCACGCATTCAAGCAGAATATGCTTGATGGTGAAAACCTCATCGCAAGAGACACACATGGGGGGTCAATCTCCATCCGTTTTCAGCAGATAGTCATGAGTAAATCGGCTGTGGCCAATAGGACATTGTCATAAAATTACTTCATCACGTCTTGACTGACAACCCAAGTAGGTATAACCAATTGTTGTTTTCAATTCATACAGTCTATTTCTTCCTACTTGAGTGTCCCATCGTTTTTGGATGAGGTCACGAGTATAGCTTTTGATAGTGGCTTTGAAATCACTGTACGGGATCAGCAGTGGAGATAAGGGCTTGTCAAGAGCTGCTTTCGCTGCAGTATAGGCTTTTGTGTTACCTGCTATGCCGACGTGACCCGGCAACCAGCAGAGGATGATGTCACATTGGCCAGTAGAGGGGTCGTTGTACAGTTCCAAAATGTCCAGAATGATTGGGTGACTTGAAGTAACATTTTGAATTGCTTGAAGGCAAGATAATGAATCTGTGAAAACGATGAAGTTTTTAGAATGATTCTGCTGTTTAATATAGGTCAAAGGTGAAAAAATAGCTTTGGCCTCGGCAGTGAAAATGGAACTGTTGTCGGGAACCCTAGAGGAGACACTCTTAGATCTTGGCTTGTCAAACCATCCGCGTTTTGTCCTCCCGGTGTAAAAGCTACAGGAGGCACTTCTATCCTGGTGAGGCAGGGCATCCTCCATAGCCCTGTTCCACTTAACACCAACCTACAAACTGTTGCTGTCCGCATGACTCTGAACATAGGGTTTACACTATGCTCACTCTATCCTCCCCTCCTCAACTGTCCACCTATCAGATATTCAGAACTTATACGATCAACTCCCAAAGCCCTGCATAATCATGGGCGACTTCAACGGCCATAACCCCCTATGGGGGAGTAATGATACAGATAGAAAGGGAACGATCCTTGAAGAGTTTCTCTCCAATAATGACGTATGCATCTTCAACGATGGATCAAACACCTACCTCCATCCTGCCACTGGATCATACTCTGCTCTCGATCTATCACTTACAGATTCTAATCTTTTAAATGAGTTCGAATGGTCGGTCCATGAGGATCTTTGTGGAAGCGACCACTTCCCAACAATTCTTACTCCTATCAAACCCACGGATGAACCACCATCAACAAGATGGAATTTTACTAAGGCCAATTGGCCTTTATTCCAAACCCTATGTTCAGAAAAACTTAAGCCGGACAACTTCAGGAATCTTCCCGACCCATGGAACTATTTTCAGACGTCCTAAATGTCATCGGAGACAAAAGTATTCCTAAGTCCTCTGCAAACCCGCACATACGCAAACCATGGTTTGATACAAACTGCAAACAAGCTAGGAAAAATAGGAAGAAGGCGGAAAAATATTTCCGACAACATCCTACAGTGCATAACCTGAATGTTGTTAAAATGACAAATGCCAGGGCAAAACGTACCTTCAAACAAACTAAACGCCGGTCATGGAGGAAATATGTGTCCAAAATCAACTCACCCACACCCATGTCCAAGGTGTGGAACATGATTCAAAGGATCAAGGGCAAAGGGTCAAAATCAGGAGTTCACCACCTGAAACATGGCGACTCCCTTCTAACAAATAAATCTGAAATTGCAAACAAACTCGGCGAAACATTGGCAAACCACTCCTCCTCATCAAATTATAACCCTCAGTTCCAGAAATATCAAACCAAACAAGAAAAGAAACCATTCAATTTTAACTCTGATAATGGGGAGGATTACAACGAAACGTTTTCCCTCCATGAATTACGTACTGCCCTAGGACAGGCTCACGACACTGCGGCAGGAGCTGATGAAATCCATTATCAGCTTCTGAAACACCTCCCTGACATAGGCTTGGAAACACTCCTGAATATATTCGATGACATCTGGACATCCGGACACTTCCCCCCTTCATTGCACAATGCCATCATCATCCCTATACCAAAACCCGGTCGCGACCATACTGATCCCTCAAACTACCGTCCTATATCACTAACTAGCTGCGTTTGCAAAACCATGGAGCGCATGGTCAACAATCGATTAATCTGGTACTTGGAGACCAATAACCTCCTCAGTGACCTCCAATGTGGTTTCCGAAAAAACCTAAGTACCATTGACCATCTGGTGCGTCTGGAAGCATTCATCAAAAACTCCATTGTCAACAAACAACATGCAGTATCTATCTTTTTCGACTTAGAAAAAGCATATGATACAACATGGAAACATGGTATCCTAAAAGATTTACACGAGTTTGGATTGAGGGGTAGACTACCTCAATTCATATCTCGGTTTCTAAATAACAGACAATTCCAAGTTCGGGTGGGTTCCACACTGTCTGACTTCTTCCATCAAGATCAGGGCGTCCCCCAAGGCAGCATCCTGTCTGTCACACTTTTTAGCATCAAAATTAACAGCCTCACTAACGTTCTGAACAGTTGCGTTGATGGGTCCCTTGTCGTCGATGACTTCAATATTTCATGTCGTGGTAAGAACATGCACGCAATAGAAAGGCAGCTACAACTCTGCCTTAACAAAATCCAAAAATGGGCCAATGAAAATGGTTTTAAGTTTTCAAAATCCAAAACATATTGTATTCACTTTTGTTGTAAATACAAACCACACAATGATCCAGACCTAACTTTAGATGGTACTCCCATCAAGGTAGTAGAAGATGCCAAATTCCTTGGACTCATATTCGACCGCCACCTGACATTCTTACCACACATAAAATATTTGAAAACAAAGTGCCTGAAGGCTTTAGACTTGCTAAAAGTAGTTTCAAATACAGAGTGGGGAGGGGATCAGACCACCCTCCTTCACCTGTACAGATCATTAGTCCGCTGTAAACTAGATTATGGCTCCATTGTCTACGGTGGAGCCTGCAAAAGCAATTTAGAAAAACTAGACTCCATCCACCACCAAGGACTAAAGCTCTGCCTGGGAGCTTTTAGGACCTCTCCCGTAGACACTCTATATGCGGAGGCCAATGAGCCTTCCCTTGAACAACGCCGCATTAAACTCTCACTGCAGTATATCACTAAATTACGTTCAAATGAGTCCAATCCAGCATACAATTGTGTTTTCAACCCGCTCTACGAAAACTTATTTCCTAAACTGCCAAGCCTGGTTCCACCACTTGGAATCAGGATCAAACCACACATATCTGCAGCTAAAATTGATCTCAACATCATTGCGCCTTACCGACTTCTGTCCTCACCACCATGGCAAATGGTGAAACCACAAGTCGATCTTACCCTCACCAAACTCAAAAAGTCTGAAACAAATCCCTTGGTGTTCCAACAGGAATACAACCAGTTACGTTCGAAGTATAACACTCACAGATCCATCTTCACAGACGGATCCAAGGACGATGGCCAAGTTGCCAGCACTACAGTCATTGGAGCCAAGACTGTCTCCTCTAGGATCCCCGACAACAGTTCCATTTTCACCGCTGAAGCCAAAGCTATCTTCTCAGCTCTGACCTACATTCAACAGCAAAATCAGTCCAAAAACTTCATCGTATTTACAGATTCATTATCCTGCCTTCAAGCACTTCTAAACGTGACTTCAAGTCACCCAATCATCCTGGACATATTAGAACTGTACAACGACCTTTCTACTAGCCAATATGACATCATCCTTTTGCTGGTTGCCGGTCACGTCGGCATAGCAGGTAACACTAAGGCCGATGCTGCAGCAAAGCAGCTCTTGAAAAGCCCCTATCTCCACTGCTAATCCCGTACAGTGATTTCAAACCCACTATCAAAAGCTATACTCGGGACTTGATGCAAAAAAGGTGGGACACTCAAGTAGGAAGAAACAAACTCCATGAATTGAAGCCAACAATCGGTTATACCTACTTGGGTTGCCAGTCAAGACGTGATGAAGTAATTTTACGACGATGTCGTATTGGCCACAGTCGGTTCACACATGACTATCTGCTAAAAACAGATGGGGATGGACCCCCCATATGTCTCTCCTGCGATGAGGCTCTCACCGTCAAGCATATTCTGCTTGTCTGTGTGGATTTTACATCTGCAAGGGACTCGCATTATCACGCAACCAATCTGAAAGATCTGTTCTCCAGCGTGAGCGCTCATCTGATACTAAACTACCTGAGGGAAGTCGATCTATATCATAAAATGTAACTGTGTAATGTCAATAACGAATGTACCTGCTTTTCAATCTAGTGCTATGACATTCTCTGTTCTAAAATGACAACGTAATGAATGTATGTCTTTGAAACGAAACCACTTTGTACTTACAATGTATATTAATGCAGACTTGTTCTCGTCACTATATGGCTGGAATAATGCCGATGTGACGTAAAGCCCAACTCAACTCAACTCAACTCTCCCTTCATCTTTACTCCCCTCTTCCGTTCGTCTTTACTCCCCCAATGCCTTCTCTCCTTGTCTTTATTCCCCTCATCCCTACTTCCTTCATCTTTACTCCCCTCATCCATTCGCCTTTACTCCCCTCGCCCCTTCTCCCTTGTCTTTGGCACCCGTGAAGAGCCACCTCCTCGTGGTGGGTGCTGGGTAACGCTAAGCGCTCTTCAACCCTCCGTTGTGGGTATATTTGGTCCACCAACCCGTTTGCTGTGGGTTGCGCCCCTGTGTCGATGGAGAACGGGATACTGGTGGTTGAGGGCAATAGGATCCTGGAACCGTGTTCCTTTTGCTCAACACACCACTTTGGCCCTTACTTCACCTAGATGGGTGGTAGAACTGGCCCGGTTCTACAAATAGGCTGGTCACGCCAAGCCCTGTGCATGGTGAACATTTTTTGCACATTTTAGTCATATTTGGGTGTTGGCTTTTTCACTTTCCAATTTACAAATTATCAATACATGTATATTACAATGCCGAGAGCCCTGTGCCAAAAGGCGGTGGCTCATGGGCAAATCTGGTGATGTTGACCTCCAAATTCAGTATGTGTCCAATTTCTTGTCATGTGCAAGAACCAACCTGATATTTAATTGGTATACAAATATTGATATTTGTGTCATACTCGCTGGAGTATAACATCCCTGTATCCCTGGTGTCGGCATCTTGGAGATCCGGTGCTATTTGACATCGTCCTTGTTGACACTCCATGGTGGGTGGGGAACAGGGGTGCTAAATCTTTTTCCTTTCATTATGTCAACCAAACAGACTGGTTCAAATGGCAATGAAAAAAAAGACGACTAGACGAACTAGGTCGTTCAAATGAAACAAATCCTTCAAACGTTGATTCATGGCCTCCATTTCTTGTGATTGAAGTTACAGACTTTCTGCCGATCAAATTAAACCCGTTTGCCATTTCCAATGCTATTTCCGGACTTTGTGGAGAGGTGCAAAATGTTACCCGTCTCCGTAGTGGATCGCTTCTTGTGGAGTGCGCACGGAGACAGCAATCTCTCAATTTGTTGTCAGTCAAGATTTTTGCCAATATCGGGGTTGCTGTGTCCGTGCATATTCTTCTCTGGATCTGTCAATTGCCGACTCCAGCTTGTATAATGAATTTGAATGGGTGGTCCATGCTGACCTATGTGGGAACGATCACTTCCCCACCATTTTCAAAACAATCAACACTGGTGATGATCCACCTTCATCGAGAAGGAACTTTGCCAGGGCTGACTGGTCATTATATGAGACTCTGTGTGCTGAACACTGAACTTATGACCGTTTTACGAACAGTGAAGATCCTATTCAGTCGTTTTCTGATATCCCTAATGACATTGCTGACAGAACAATTCCTCAGTCCTCTGCAGTTCCACATATTCGTAAACCATGGTTCAATAACGAATGTAAGCCGGTCAGAAAGTGTAGGAAGAAAGCAGAAAAATATTTTCGCCGACATCCTACTGTCCATAATTTAGATAAAGTTCAAATGTTAAATGACAATGCGCGACGCACTTTTAAACAGAATAAGCGTCAGTCTTTGCGAAACTATGTTTCCAAAATAAATTCGAGCAGACCACTTTCAAAGGTGTGGAACATGATACAAAGAATAAAGAGTAAAGGTTCCAAATCTACCTTTCACCATTTAAAGGATGGTGATAATTTGTTAACTGATAAGGCTGACATTGCCAGTAAGCTTGGTGAAACTCTCGCCAAACATTCGTCATCATCCAATTATGTCCCTGAGTTTCAGAAACATCTGAAACAATAGGAGAAGAAAAGAATAAATTTTACCTCAGACAATGGAGAAGACTATAATGAATTATTTTCAATGTATGATTTACGTACTGCCCTTGAGCAAGCTCATGATACAGCAACAGGGGCTGATAATATACACTATCAGCTCTTGAAACATTTACCGGAATCATGTTTAGAAACACTTCTAAATATATTTGATACAATATGGACTTCAGTGAATTTTCCAACTTCGTGGCGTAAAGCCATAATAGTCCCTATACCAAAGCCTGGCCGGGATCAAACTGATCCGTCTAATTACAGACCAATCTCTTTAACCAGTTGCGTCTTGAAACCAATAATCTCATAACAAATATTCAATGTTGTTTCAGGAAAGATCGTGGTACCATTGATCATTTGGTACGTTTAGAATCCTTTGTTAAAAATACTATAATAAAGAAACAACATGCTGTATCGATATGATATTCTTTGATCTCGAGAAAGCGTACGATACCACCTGGAAACATGGCATTTTAAAGGATTTACATGATTTTGGTTTAAGGGGTCGTTTACCTCTTTTCGCATCACAGTTTTTAACAGACCGGCAATTTCAAGTCCGAGTGGGTTCAACCCTGTCTAATCATTATAATCAGGATCAGGGTGTCCCACAAGGCAGTATATTGTCTGTAACATTGTTTAGTATTAAGATCAACTGTTTATCCAAGGTTCTAAATGATTCAATTGCTGGATCACTTTGTGTGGATGATTTTAACAGTTCTTGTCGCGGTAAAAATATGCATACTATGGAACGGCAACTACAGTTATGTTTAAACAAAATACATAAATGGTGTTTTGAAAACGGCTTTAAATTTTCTAAATCAAAAACTAATTGCATACATTTCTGCAGTAAATATGAACCACATCAAGACCCAGAACTGTTTTTAAATGGCACTCCCATCAAGGTTGTAAAAGAGGCCAAGTTCTTAGGTCTGATTTTCGACTCCCATTTGACCTTTCGTCCACATATTAAATCCCTAAAGACTAAATGCTTGAAGTCGTTTCTAATTCAAAGTGGGGAGGGGACCAAACTACCCTCCTACACTTATAGAGATCACTGGTCCGCTCGAAGCTTGATTATGGCTCCATCGTATATGGTGGAGCCAGTCAAACCTAAAACTCTTAAATTCTGTCCACCACCAAGGTCTGAGACTTTGTCTTTGGTCATACAGAACATCTCCTGTTGATAGTCTCTACGTCGAGGCAGATGAACCATCTCTTACCCAACGCTGTATAAAACTATCATTACAATATATTAACAAAGAATATTCTAACGAGTCTAATCCTGCATTTCACTGCATCTTTAATCCTCTTTATGAGGATTTGTACAACAAGAAATCTTCTCTTGTTCCGCCTCTTGCGCTCAGGATTAAGCCATTCATTACTGCTGCCGGCATTGAGCTTGAAAATATATCTCCTTTCGGTCTTCTTTCTTCTCCTCCTTGGTAGTTGGTTAGACCCCAAGTCAACCTAACACTCACTAAATTTAAAAAATCAGAAACTAATGACTTACTATATAAACAAGAATATAATCAATTAAAAAGTAAATATAATACATATACATCCTTATTTACAGATGGGTCCAAGGATGGTGGCACGGTTGCTTGTGCCACTGTAATTGGGTCCAAAACAATATCTTCCAGATTACCCAATGACAGTTCCATTTTCACAGCAGAAGCAAACGCAATACTAACAGCTCTTAAATATGTAAATAGACACCCTAAATATAAACAATATATGATATTTTCAGACTCTCTTTCTTGCCTTCAGGCGATTAAAAATATATTATGTAAACATCCACTTTTAATAGAAATTATAGAATTATATAATGATCTTGCAACTGGCCAATACGACATCGTCTTCTGTTTGTTACCCAGACATGTTGGCTTTTCTGGGAATACAATTGCCGATTTTGCTGCCAAGGCAGCACTCAAGTTGTCAGTCAAGGTCGTATTAACGACGATGTCGTATTGGTCACACACGGTATTCTCATGAGTACCTATTAAAAGGTGAGGATCCTCCGTTTTGTATCCCTTGTGAAAGAATCACGGTCAAGCTTGTCCTGCTTGACTGTGTTGAATATTCCATCACAAGGGATAAGTATTTCAATGTCAAAACATCGAAGGATCTTTTTTATAATGTTTGTTATCATTTAATAGTTGAATTTTTAAAAGAATTAGATTTGTTGACTGATCTGTAAATAGCTAAATATTTTATTATTGGCAGTTTAGATTAGAAACTGAGATTGTTAGTGGCTGTACCCTCAAAGGGGGTAGAAGTAGTGTAAAAGTATTGTCCTCCTGAGAGGGTACGTAAGCCCCAAAACTTTCAAAGTAAAATATGAATTATCACATTTCAAACGTATTTTTTTGTTATTTTAACTGTTGGCTAAAATTTCCCACAATCGCCAGCGGCTGAAGGGATGGTGTAAATCCAGGTAGGATACATGCAGGTAGCAAAAGTAATGTAAGTCCCCATGGCGTCTAGTATGGTGATCTACCTTCAGTTGTTGGCGATCTCTAGGCATTTTTTAATATTGTATTGTCCAAATAGTGGTATTAGTTTTAACTTTCTAAGCTAGTTTTAATTCAAATTATGATATTCTAGGTTTTTCACTGTCCTCCGTCGGTAGGTTTGTATCATATCTATATATATTCTATTTCAATGTCAAATGTTCTCGTCACGATATGGCTGAAATATTGCCGGTGTGACGTTTAATAATAACTCACTCACTCACTGTACCTTTAAAGATATGTGCTAGCTAGTTTTAACTCAATCTGTGATAATCTAGTGGTTTTACTGTCCTTTGCTGACAGGGTTTTATATATTATATGTATGTATTATGAATTTAGAACTAGTTTTAGTCACGATATGGCTGAAATATTGCCGATGTGACTTTATATCTTAACTCACTCACTCACTCACTCTCCCTTGTCTTTACTCCCCTCGTCCCTTCTCCATTCATCTTTACTCCCTTCGTTGGTTCGTCTTTACTACCTCGTCCTTCTCCCTTCGTCTTTACACCCCTCGTCCCTTCTCCCTTTGTCTTTACTCCTCCTGTACTTTACTCCAGTCATCCCTTCTCCATTCGTCCTTACTCCCTCGTCCCTTCTTCCCTTGTCCCTTCTTCATCTTTACTCCGGTCGCCTCCTCATCCCATCGTCTTTACTCCTCTCGTCGTTACTACCCTCGTCCCTTCTCCCTTCGCCTTAATTTTCCTTGTCCCCTCATCCCATCGTCCCTTCTCCCTTTGTCCTTACTCCCCTTGTCCCTTCTCCCTTCATCTTTACTTCACTTGTCACTTCTCCCTTCGTCTTTACTCCCCTCGTCCCCTCATCACATCATCTTTATTCCCCTCCTCCTTACTCCCCTCGTCCCATCTCCCTTTGTCTCTACTCCCCTCATCACTTCTCCTTCATGTTTACTCAGGTCGTCTCCTCATCCCATCGTCTTTGTCCCCCTTGTCGTTACTCCCCTCGTCCCTTCTCCCTTCGTCTTAACTTCCCTTGACCCCTCATCCCATCATCTTTACTCCGCTCGTCTTGCTTCCCTCGTCCCCACATCCATCGCAGCCTTCTCCCTTCGTCCCCTGTTTCCATCAGTCCCTTCTAATCTTTCTCCATGTCGCCTCCTCACCCCATCGTCTTTACTCCCCCCGTCCTTACTCACATCGTCCCTTCTCCCTTCGTCTTCACTTCACTCGTCCCCACATCACATCGTCCCTTCTTCCTTCGTCCTTACTCAACTCGTCCCTTCTCCCCACTCGTGCCATCCGCTTTCGTGTTTACTCCCCTCATCCCTTCTCCCTTCATCTTTACTCCACTTGTCACTTCTCACTTCGCCTTTACTCCCCTCGTCCTCTCACCACATCATCTTTATTCCCCTAGTCATTACTCCACTCGTCCCTTCATCCTTCGTCTTTACTCCCAGCGTCCCTTCTCCCTTTTTCTTTACTGACCTCGTCCCACTTCTCCCCTTCGTCTTTACTCCCCTCATCCCTTCATCCTTCTTTATTCCCTTCGTGGTCCCCTCGTCCCTTCTTCTTTATTCTTCCTCGTCTTCCTTCTCCCTTCATCTTTACTTTCCCTTGTCCCAGTTCCAATCATCCCTTCTTCCTTCTCCCCCTCGTCCTCATTCCCTTTTGCATCCTTTCCTTCTCCCCTTTCGTCTTTACTCCGGTCGTCCTCGTTTCCGCCTCGTCTTTACCATTTGTCCTCGTCTGTTTAGCCAAGCATCTTTCTTGTCCTTCCTTTTGTTTTGTACCATCCATTCCTTCCCTTCTCCTTGTCCCTACTCTTCTCCTTACTCCCTCGTCCTTCGTCCTTGCTCCCTCGTCCATGTCGTCCTCCTCATCCCTTCTTCCTTCTCTCCCCCATCTTTACTCCGGTTGTCTCCTCATTCCGTCATCTTTTCTCCCCTCGTCCTTATTTTGATCGTCCCTTTCCCTTTCCTTCCTCGTCCCTTTGCTTTACTTTCCCTCGCCTTCTCCTTCTTTCTCCGACGGTCGTCTCTTCGTTCCATTGTCTTTACCTCGGCCTTACTCCCTTCGTCCCTTCTCCCTTCTTGTCCATCCTCCTTCTCCTTCCCAACTCTCCTCGTCCCTCTCCCATCCTTTTGCTCCTTTGTCCTTCTTCCTTCTTCCCTGGTCCTTCTCCTTCATCTTTTACTCTCCTCCTTCTTCATTCCATCGTCTTCCTCCCCTCGTCCTTAATTCCTATCATTTTGCCTTCTCCTTTCGTCCTTACTCCCCTCGTCCTTCTCCCTTCGTCTTTACTCCACTTCGTCTCTTCTCCTTTTCTTCTTTTAGTCTCCCCTCGTCCCTTCATCCCATCGTCTTTACTCTCCTCGTCCCTCATCCTTTCCTTTCCATCGTCCCTTCTCCCATCGTCTTTACTCCCTCGTCCCTTCCTCCTTGCTTCTTCGTCCTCGCTCCCTTCTTCTTTACTCCCCTCCTCCCTTCTGCTTCGTCTTTATTCTCCCCTCGTCCCTTCTCCTCGTTTGTCTTTACTCCCCTCTGTCCCTTCTCCTTTGTCTTTACTCCCCTCGTCCCTTCTCCGTCTTTACTCCCTCCTTCTCCTTCGTCCTTTCCCCTTCTCCTCATCTTTACTCTTGTCCTTCACCTTTCGTCTTTCTCCTTCTCCCTCATCATCATCTTTACTCCTCGTCCCTTCCCCTTCTCCCTTCTCCCTTCATCCCTTCTCCTTTTCCCTCTCCCTTCGTCCCTTCTCTTTTTCCTCCCCCCTCCTCGTCCCTCTCCCCTTCGTCCATACTTCTCCTTCCCTTCTACTCCCTCATCTTTACCCCTCGTCCCTTTCCTCTTTACTCCCCTCGTCCCTTCTCCTTCGTCTTTACTCCCTCGTCCCTTCTCCCTTCCTTACTCCTCATCCACTTCTTACTTCCTCGTCCTTCTCCCCTCGTCCTCCCCTCCGTTCTTTACTTTCCTTCTCCCTTCCTCTTCCTCCTTGTCCCTTCTCCTTCCTCCCCTCCACTGTCCTTCTCCATTTGTTTTAACTCCCTCGTCCCTAATACCATTGTCTTTTCTATCTTCGTTGCATACTTCTTCGTCCCTTCTCTCCTTCATATTTTCTCCTCCCTTCACTTCCCTTTGTTCCTCTCCTCTCCTCATCCCATCGTCTTTACTCCTCTCCTCCATTACTTCCCTCATCTCTTCTCCTTCATCTTCTTTTCCCTCGTCCCCGAATCCCATCGTCCCTTCTCCCTTTTCTTAACCCCCCTCGTACCTTCTCCGTTCGTGTTTACTCCTCTCGACCTTACTCCCTTCATCCTTTCAACCCCGCTCTCATTTACATCAGCCTTACTCCCATAGTAATTAGTTTTCTCCGTCTAACTCCTCTCGTCCGTACTCCCACGCCCTTACTCTCTTTATCCTTACCACAGTCGTGCTTACTCCCTTCATCCTTATCTCCCTTGTCTCTACTCCACTCTTCCCTACTCCCCCGTCCTGATATTAATTGTCCTTATTCCCCTTGTCCCTACTCACCTCGTCCTTGCTCCCATAGTCCTTACTCCCTTCGTACTTACTCTCTTCGTCCTTATTAAACACATCCTTACTCCAACCGTCCTTAATCCCCTCGTCCTTACTCCCGTCGTATTTTCTCCCATCATCCTTACTGCCTCTCTCCGCCCTTGCTTCCCTCGTCCATACGCCCCTCTTCCTTGCCGTCCTTATCCTTACTGCCTTCTTCCCCACTCCCCTAGGCCCTGCTGGTTCGTCCTTAATGCCTTTGGCGCTACTGGATTTGTCCTTACTCCTTTTGTCCATGCTCCCTTAGTTCTAAATCCCATCATGCATACTCCCCTTGCACTTACTTCCTTTGCCCGTACTCGCCACGTCATCACTTCTCTCGTCCGTACTCCTCCAGTGCTTACTTCTCTTGTCTTTTCTGACATCCTCCTTACTTCCCTCGTTCTTACTCCCCCGGCCCCTACTAAATTTGTCCTCACTCCTCGCTTCCATACTTCCTTCATCCTTAATCCCCTCGTCCTTACTCCATCCGTCCTCATTTCCCTCGTCATTACTCCTCTTGTACTTACTGTCCTTATCCTTACCGCCTTCCTCCCTACTACCCTAGTCCCTATTCATTCGTCCTTACACCTCTCATCCATACCCTTTGTCAAATCCATATTCTGCTTACTCAACTCGCCCTACTTTGTTCCCTGCTCCACACGTCCTCATTTCTCTCGTCCTTACTCCTTTGTCCTTACCCATTTGCTCATACCCCAAGTCTTTACGCCCTCCTCCTTTATTCCTCGACCTCAGTCCTTTATTTCCACGTCCTTACTCCTCTACATTTCCTCGTTTCCTCGTCCTTACTAGTTTTGCTCCTGATCCTTCTCCCCATCCTTACTCCCTTCATCCATATTCCACACGTCTTACTCCAACCGTCCTTAATCCCTCGTGCTTACATCCTTTGTCCTCACTCTCCTTGTCCTTACTCCTTTACTTTTCCCTATTCTCCTCAAGACCTTCTCCGTGGTGTATAGGTACAACAAGGACTGGTCGGCTCGGAGTCAGTATAATGTGTCTGAGTGGGGTATTCATGCTTCACTGCAGCATGGTATCTCAGTGGGCTAGCACTATTCAACCAGCTTAAGTCTGGGCTAGTACCAGCAGCCGCACATAAACAACACACGCATGCACGTCGTCATATGAGCGAAATATTCTCAAGCACGACGTTAAACCGAATTTGACCTCACCTCACCTATTCTCCTCCTTCCTACTCCCCCTACTTACATCGCTCTTACTAACTGTATCTTTACTCCTTTCGCTCTTACTAAACTCGTCCTGACTCCACTTATGCTTACTTATTTTGCCCCCCTATTCTTTCCCAGTCCTTGCTTCCATCGCCCTTACTCACCTTTTCCGTATTCCCCTCTTCCCTACTCCCATTCATTAAAACATATTCATTTTCATGGAAACTGCAAAAAGCCGTCTCGTGTAGAAGTAGCTGGGAAGCGAGCTATCAATGGGAGGTAACTGATGGCTGACTAAATTGTTCAGTCAAACATCCGTCTTGTAACATGGACTGTCTGAAGCATACGTAATATATATTGTATATGGGGATATTTGTCTCGCGTGCTCGTGTCTATCTCTGTATATGCATATTTATCCGAGTATAATGTATTTGTGTATGTTTTGCGTATTTTTATGAGTGTAAGGGTGTGGGTGTGCTTATTTGTGTGAGGATAAGTGTATGTGCATGTGAATGTGCGCACGTGTGTCTGTGTTTCTTTGAGTGCACATGCATGTGCATATGCGTGCACCCTTGTGTGTCTGTGCGTCTATGTATGTATGCATGCGCGTGCATGCTTGCGTGCGTGCATGCATGTATGTATGCATGTGTGCGTGTTTGTATGTGTGCGTCTATGCATATGTGTGTGTGTGTGTGTATGTGCGTGCGTGATTGTATGTGTGGTTGTGTGCGTGTGTATAAATGTGTTTGTATGCACCTGTCATATATATGTCTGTCTGTCTGTCTGTCTCTGTGTCTGTGACTAAGATACCAAATCAAGTTATGATCAAACTTCCAGCCAAAACGGTGTCCGTCATAACTTTATGAAAGTTGGTTTATCAATTTTAGTTTTTACTAAATGATTAGGTTAATGTTTCTAACATTGATTTTCAGACATGTCGGGGAATAAGAGGGAGACAGGATTTGAATATCCTGACAGGGAAAGTGAGACAGATGGTGATGAAACTCTCCCATTGGACAACCTGGCATCATCAGAAGTAGCACAACCTGGTAGTGACAATGATGTGGATGTCATTCTCCAAGGAAGACATGGCGATGGGACATTCTCCACGGACATGGTTGCATCATCAGAAGTGGTCAGGCCCCAGGGTCTGATCGGGGTGCAGATCTCCGGGACAATACCACAGAGACAACATTGCCTGGGTCTGTTTGTGGTGCAGATCTCCGGGACAATGCCACAGAGACAACATTGCCTGGGTCTGTTCGGGGTGCAGATCTCCGGGACAATGCCACAGAGACAACATTGCCTGAGTCTGTTCGTGGTGCAGATCTCCGGGACAATGCCACAGATACAACATCCTCAAGACACAGCATGAAGAATGGCAACAGATTCTTCTGTTAAGGGAGAAAAGGGCACAATGTCACATAGTTTCGACTACAAGAGAGACAACATTGCCTGAGTCTGTTCGTGGTGCAGATCTCCGGGACAATGCCACAGAGACAACATTGCCTGAGTCTGTTCGTGGTGCAGATCTCCGGGACAATGCAAGACAGACAACATTGCCTGGGTCGGTTCGGGGTGCAGATCTCCGGGACAATGTCACAGATACAACATCCTCAAGACACAGCATGAAGAATGGCAACAGATTCTTCTGTTTAGGGAGAAAAGGGCACAATGTCACATAGTATCAACAATATTTTGGTCTATAGTATATATATTAAGGCATATAGCTAAAGCGTCCTATCGATGCAACAAAAGACTTATGATCCCTTACGACTTGCCTGACATCGATAATTGAAACTTCCAAACTTCCAAGCAGATACCACGTGCCATACATGGGATGTAAACGATTGCTACGTACACCGAAAACTGTCGCATGCGGTGTTGTCGGTGTTTGCCGAACTAGTATCAATCACAAAATATTTTTAGACAATTGTTGTGTGAAATATGGCAATATTCCAGCAATATCTAGGCAGGGGGTACCAGAAATTGGTTTCACACATTGTATCCATTGAACCCGGATCTTCAGCGTGGTGAGAGAATGCTTTAACCACTGGGCTACTGCACAACCCCTTTCGGTTAAGGGGAAAAGATGTTATGGAAGCGACTTGCTAATGTGATCCGTGTAAGGGGAGGCTACTCCTAATATTGACAGAAGCTGGTGATGCTGTCCCAATGACATTAGTTTGAAGTTTCTAAGATACGTCTGCGTACCTCTATTGCTTCACAGAAAGAGTTGTAAAACAGTGTAGGCTGATTTAATGAGATGGGTTTTACTCCCTTCTTAAATATGTAATAAGACGTTGAGTTTCTCAGGGATGATGGTAGATCGTTACACTCTGTTGTTTATTGTTTATTGCAGTCATGAAGATGTGACATTATTGGAGGGTATGCCATCTTTGGTATCTGGCTGGTTGTAGTTGTAATATATAGTCACGCACACATATATGCATACACATACAAACACACACACACACACGCAGAAAAACGAAGCTATATGCACGCAGACACACATACATATACACACATAAACACACGCACACACACAGACACACATCACACACAAACATATACACACAGTTACATACAATTACAGAAACACAAGGTACTGTCAGTCACACACACACATACAAGGTGGGTACAGCAACTCACTGCCCCCGAGGGATCCATTTATCTCGCCGAACACCTCAAAGTTAATTTTGAACTGTTTGAAGCACGGGTATCAGATCATAATAAGGAGTACCAGAGTTAGGCAATTAGCCAATACCGAGAATGAGAGACAAGAAAAACAAATTTAGAGTTATCTCCCTTACATCGACATGCATTCGCAAAATATCGGTAATTTCCGTGCATGATATATGACTCAATTATTCGAGAAAAAGAATTACTAACACGAAGTACGTACATACATAAAGGCATAAATACGCGCACGCACACATTCACACACACAGAAAAACAAACAAAAATGAGCACACATTCACACGCACACACATAGACATAGACACAACAATAAATACAAACATATATTCACCCACATATGCGCACGGTTACACATTTACACACATTCACACGCACATACATTATACATACAGATATGCACACAGGCACATAAGGTACATGTCAGTCACACACACAAAGCACAGCCAAACAAACATATACATAGAAACTAGAAACGACCATAGATGTATATATATAGAGAAGCACACAAACACAAGCACACAAACACATCTAGAGACAAAGAAACGGAAAGGTACATACAAGCACACAAAGACACGGAAAGGTACAAACAAGCACACGAAGACACGGAAAGGTACATACAAGCACACAAAGACACGGAAAGGTACATACAAGCACACAAAGACACGGAAAGGCACATACAAGCACACAAAGACACGGATAGGTACATACAAGCACACAAAGACACACACAAACAAAAAAAAGGCACATACAAGCACACAAACAAGATCTTCTGGCTCTCAGTCTCTTTCAACCTGTTCCGTACAGGTCCTGGCTGCTATGCTCTCACCTGTGGCAGTACGATCACGCAAACGTAGTACCCGGATGTACCGATCCTGGGCTTACGGTGGTGACTGGAGATCTTCCTGTATGGGATCGGTCATGTGTTATAAATGTTTGGTTGTAACGACCTGCATGCCGTGATATCGTGCTCCGACTAACATTCAGAGGCCTGGCAACAGAAGATTGGAAATCTCCAGCGTGTTCGACGATGTTCGGTGTCGCAGCGTCAAGACGTGGCTTAGTGATTTGACCTTGAAACTCCTTCAAAACGAATACCGATTTCCGAAAGTAATCTGGATTTTTATAGCCAGATAGCGCATACTCTTTGATGCACAATTTCAACTGCAAGGTTATTTCTGTTTCGTTGTGGTGGTCTTTTTAATCCTTATAAGAAAATTTTACGACGATGTCGTATTGGCCACAGTCGATTTACACATGACTATCTGCTGAAAACGGATGGGGATGGACCCCCCATGTGTGTCTCTTGCGATGAGGTGTTCACCGTCAAGCATATTCTGCTTGAATGCGTGGACTTATCGCCTGCAAGGGACTCACATTATGATGCAACAAACCTAAAAGATCTGTTCTCACGCGTGAGCGCCCATCTGATACTGAACTACCTGAGGGAAGTTAATCTGTATCATAAACTGTAACTGTGAAATGTAACAACCATAAATTGTAACTATGAAATGAAACAAACCGCCTGCCTTTAAATTTGATGCTATGATTTTTTCTGCTTTCGAATGACAATGCAATAAATAAATGTCTTTGAAATAAAACTCATTCCGAGTATGTACTTACAATATTTACTAATGCAAACTTGTTCTCGTCACTATATGGCTGGAAAAATGCCGACGTGACGTAAAGCTCAACTCAACTCAACCCTTATAAGAAATCTGATTAAAAGAACCCAAACATTTTCAGGTAGTGTCCATTTTTACTTGTGCAACTGGGTTAATGTTATCAACAGTTTTGTTACACATGTTGACGATTGTTTGAACACAAGAGGTAATTAATAGATTGTTGAAAATACAAAATGCCTATGCGTTTTTTTAATAGTATATAGAATAGAATTCATCTTCAATTCCAGAACTACACAAAGGTCATAATCGAAAAGACTTCTCTAAATCATGAACTGTCACTTAAAGTAGACATCCAGTCTTGCCGAAAGTAACTGTTATCAATCAAACGTTGTCGAGAATCAGTGTTAACATATTTACATTTTCCACATATTGTGAGAGCCAAATATATCCAAAACGAAGAGAGAAAAGTAACATACGGATGTGAGAAGCCCATGTGAATTTACCGAGATTATCATTGTGCAATAGCATGTTGTAAGCAAGTTTGGGAAGGCGATGTGCTGGCATTCTTAAAATTCTAATCCAGAATCGAATCCATTTTACGTTAGTAATCACGTATGAAGGGTAGCGCCCACATTCTCCATATTCCATGGCATTTGGAGTAGACAAACAGACACACACATATACACTTACATACACATAGACCCACTAAACATGTACTCGAAATGTGTACACTTACAAACTGACACATACATACGCACATATATTATACACACATTAACACACACAGATACTTACACACGCATTTACACTCACACACGCGCACACACACACATACACACACACACACACATACTCGTTGACCATTTCAACCTACCCTTTCTCTAAATGAGTACATCAAATCATTTACAGGATTACCAATGAGACAACGAAAAACATCCGTGTAACAATAACTTTTGCCTCTGTATTAGATTTTCCGTCTGCCAGAAATCTCACTTATGATCTGCATGCAGCACTATAAGTCACAATGTCTCCTTAAGCCACTACAAACAAACCAGTAATGGATACACCTTGGTGGGATATCAAATTGCCTCTGAAACTGACACCGTGTGACAAGTGAAGCTTTATGCGCACCATCTTGTAAAGCTGTTGCTCCAATTTTTCTGGACCTCATCTCAACTGTTTGGTTGAATAAAACTCAGACAACTATTCTTTAACTTTCTTTAAGCAGTCTTTAGTGAAACCAACCTGCGAGTAATAAATATGTATAGACAGTTAAGGCAGTCTTACCTTCACACCGCTTGGAGACACCTTTTCCTACTGCTACCACCCACCATGTATGTCACATGAGAGTGCACACACGTCAGGGATTTTCCGTAACACAAAGCTCATTTGAACTTTGTACTTAAAGCGTGCAGACTTGATCTTGTAATAATTGCGGCGGCATCCTCGTATATTTTTCTTTAGATTGTGTTCGCGAGAGAACAAAAAGACTTAATTCCGGTGCTTGCGTTCTTCAGTTCTTCTTTTATACAAGTTATGTACAAGTTTGAGTTTGTGTGAGTTTCGACTTTTATTTCCCGTGTTGGAACACAGCGCTGTGGTTGTGATTTATACCAAAGGTTACTAAGCGAGATATCTCTGCTCCCTTAACTGACAAGCATACCACTAACAAAAATAATATTTTCGGAAACTAGTGGGGATGAAACGAAATATGATTCTTCACATATTTAACAGATTGCGTATTGTAGCTAGATCAAATGCAGTTTTAGCTGCTGATGATATACAATTGAACCAGTATTGCACTTAAGGAAGAACAGATGGTTTCTCTAATGGATGTCTTCGCATGAGCAACACAAGTCCGTCCGAGTCCACAACTGTTGAATTCAGTCTGCACTTCTAAGTGTAGGCCAGAACGTCCCTTAGCTCTGGCTCAGGTCTAATATAACCTAAACTTCAGGCCTATTGCTGCACACTGCGGGGTTGGTCATTGCTGGTCCTTTGCCTTGTTACCCCTTGCATCTGGTCAGTGTTTTGTCATCTTCATTTGCTTCCCAAATCGTCATTTGGGGCCGAATCATCACGATGGGACTTTGGGAATTCATGGCCAAAATGTAATTTGCCCGGTGTTCCGCTGGTCAAGGGCTATTGTTCAACCCCCTGACCAGTCCTATTGTAGTGCACATAATGCTGATGCGACGTAAAACTTTAACTCAGTTGCCATAAGTGTCATTGTTCACAACGAGGCAGGCCTAGACTTCTCAACACCTGAGCGTCATGAACTGTGTGATTTCACGCCATATCAGTTGTCAAAGGACAAAGGCGGATTTTCGGCTCGCACTCATGTCTATCCAGTAACTTGAGACCCTCCTCTCAAAAGAAGAATTTAAGGAGGGGTGCCTCGGATAGCACTTCGTGTAATGTTCTGCTCCTATCCTTGCAAGTGACCTTAGCTTAACCCTCATTCAGCTTCGAATTTTGCCTTTGAGCAAATAGGATTCACTTCGCGTTGTGACAAACAACGTACACTTGGTGCGGTCTAGTAAAGTCATATTTGGCGGTCGTGCAACCGGAACTGGTTCTTGTATACTTAGAAGAAGAAGAAAAAAATTTACTTTTTGACTTGAACAAATGTCTTCATCGTC
Source organism: Haliotis rubra (assembly GCF_003918875.1). Taxonomy (NCBI): domain Eukaryota; kingdom Metazoa; phylum Mollusca; class Gastropoda; order Lepetellida; family Haliotidae; genus Haliotis; species Haliotis rubra. Next base: position 89,191 of record NW_025765623.1, on the reverse strand, counting down.
CCAAAAATGCACGGTGTACATGCCTGTAAAAGTTGAGTTGAGTTGAGTTGGGCTTTACGTCACATCGGCATTATTCCAGCCATATAGTGACGAAAACAAGTCTGCATTAATATACATTGTAAGTACAAAGTGGTTTCGTTTCAAAGACATACATTCATTACGTTGTCATTTTAGAACAGAGAATATCATAGCAATATCTACACAGTGACATAAACTACTTATAAACACTTGGCTATCTATTCTCGAAACGTTCGTAGCCCTACGAAGTTCTCAAGCCCATTCTTAACACATTACCTACGATCAAATTTAAAAATTGGCCCATAAGTAGCGTCAGGTGCACACAAGCCAACCATCCTGACCTATCCTTTTTGACAAAACCAGTGGGATTTTGATCATCTTTTTTCTGTCACTTTTGACGCAAAGGTAATTGTCAATATTTATTCGAACGTGAGAACCTCGCTTATGAATTGTCAACCAACTTGATACCTTAGATATGGTACCTCAGTCTCTTGACTGACATTTGGTGAGTACCCGGGTTGGCTACCAGGAACACAGCCCCTAAAAGAAGGCTGACACAGAAGGCTGACACAGAAGGCTGCAGTGTTGGGGAGTCTTCAATCTCGAAAACTCATACATTGTAACAAACAAGATGTATAGCAATTGAACTATCTCATTTGTTCATCACGTCAACTTCTGAATACCACTTGAAATGTCTCTTGGGTTCGACGAGGCAGTACTTCGTGCGAGACGGCCCATTCACTGCCTGGGTTGTGTGTAACGGGGGAAGGACACTGAGCTGATGATGAGCTTAACCAGCCTGACTGGGCCAGGATCATCCAAACCCACTTTGCAGCATTCATCTATTTCAAAATGTAAAACATAAAAATGATATTGGGAGAAGACGTTTATTGCATTTAGGCCTCCTGCCCACTTGCAAACGTAAATACAATTGCATCATTTTTACCAAAAATGACAAGGTTAGGCGTGTTGGCGTGCATACGTCAGCGGCTAATGGCCTCTCCCAAAGCGTCGAGGGTCAAAGTTGGAAAATAAAAGGAGGAAATCACGACATCATGTTGCTATAGAAGATGTGTTTGTGCAATCTTTATAAGACCTGCTCTGTTATTTTAGTATCTATAAGTTAATTATTTTACATGCAAATATTTGTGAAAAAAATGTTTACATGTTATCATTTATTTTTTATATTATTTGCAACATGACCTAGTGTCAATATCAACATACTTTTGTCATATATTTAAACTGCATGTACTCCATAAGCAGTTATCACCTCTGTCCAAATCAAAATATTAACCTCATATTGCCAAAAACACAAACGTGTATTTCTGCTATTAGATATTAAGGCCTTGACTCATATACCACTCCTTGATTGTGATAAGTATTTAAATGTTTCTTCTTCGGATATTTGTTGATGATGTATAAGGGGTGGTGGGTAGGTTAATGGTTAAAGCGGCCGATCGTCACGCTGAAGGCCTGGGTTTGATTTTCCCACTTGGGTACAATGTGCGAAGCCCATTTTGGGGGCTTGATATTGCTGGAATATTGCTAAAATCGGCGTAAAACCATACTCACTCACTCATTCACTTACATACATAATAGTGTAAACTCTAAACGTTGAACATAAAGATACATAATGCCCTCGAGAAAACCATCGTAATCCTGAAGAGGAACCTCCTCGTAGTGGGTGCTGGATAATGCTAATTGCTTTTCCCTCGTGGACACCCGAGAAAGAATAAGTGCTCAGCTCCCTATTGTTGGTCGGAAAAGGCGACCAAATACGGCCACCTGTCAACCGTTGGATGTCGTCCCTGGTGTAGGCAGATATGGAGTGTGGTCGTTGAGGATACCGGAACTGGCAATAATCCAACACACTTTGCCTTGATCGGTGATAGAATAGGCCCAATTCTATCAATCGGCTGGTCACGTCATGGCTTGTGCATGGAATGTTTACACAGATTGTGATTTTTAAAAAACACTTTTGGTTTTATCTTTCAGTGGCATTTAGAACTTGTACATAGATATTCAAGATATTTTTTCACCTGATGAAGGGACCTGGAATGGACCCGAAACGTCGTGAGGGAAATATAAAAGAAGTTTAATCCACAAAAATATCTTGGACACTTTTGGTTTTGTTCAAACTGTTAGAGATGTTTCTGTCAAAATGTGAATTGGCTTATGTAGTAACTTGAAGAAAATACCTCGCGGTATGTAACACACGACTCACGTCGTCAATGGCGCTTGTATAACTCGTGTATTTAGGGAAAGTTCCTCTCACCACCTTGAGCGTTAATATTTTCCTTCGACATAACACTCCTCCCACCTATACAAGAAGTTAAAGCATGCAATGGTGCATACAATTAAGAGTCCAGAGTACATGGTGTATATGAAGATCCTAGTTAACAACATTAATCCTTTTCTTATTTTGCACAACTTTTAAGTCCCTGATAGAATATTTACACTGATCCGAAGCACGCCTCTTTATCTTATTAAACAAACGTTTTGAGAAGATAAGGTCTGCTTCAAAATCTGAACAGAGCGTTCTGTCACACCATTTGATGTTGGGTGATAAGCAGGGACTCTCGTATGTTTCACGCCGTTCTGATGCAGAAAATCTGTACACTCAGTTACAATAAAATGCGGGCCGTTGTCCGAGACAATTTCCTCTGGGAACCAATATGCTGCAAACGTTTGCTGTGCAGTAGTTGATGATGCCATGTGACAAACTTCTATCCATTTACTGTGGGAATCGACTACAAAGTCTATATATAACCTTTGCCACACTCGAGTAGGCCAACGCCAATGATGCAGTGGGGCTACAGGGGCTTGATTCTTTTGGCTCAGACAAGTAGTACAGTTTCCAACCAGTCTTTCAATGTCTGAATCTAGACAAGACCACCATAGATGGCCTCTTGCATAAGTCTTGGTGCGTGGCATTCCCAAGTGTTCAGCATGTAACTCAGACAACAGTGAACGCGGAATCACCACCCTATTCCCCACAAAATACAGCTACTCTCAACTGTCAGCTCGTCTCTTCGACTAAAGAATGGCTTAATTTCTTCATCCTGATTGGTGAGAGGCCAACCTGAACAAACAGAATCCAGAACTCTTAACATTACTGGATCCTTCCTTGTAGCTTCTGCTACACCTAATGCAGTAACTGGCAAATCCTCAAACACTGAGAACTGATACATATCTGCTTCCAGTGACTGCTTATCACCTAGGTTGGGCAGTCGAGACAGGCAACAGCATTGGCATTCTCCTCAGATCTTCTGTACTGAATGGTATACTGATAGGCAGAAAGTAACATGGCCTGTCGTTGCATTCTTGCAGCTGCCATAGCCGGAACACCTGATTTTGGACCTATAATGAGGGGCTTGTGATCAGTCACCAGTGTAAAAGTCCTCCAAAACAGATACTTGTGGAACTTCATAATTTCAAAGATTATAGCCAATGCCTATGTCTTTGAAGCAAATGCAATCGGACGATGTGTTCCATCCTGCATGAGACAGAATTGCACCTACTCCACAAGGTGAAGCATCACATTCTAAGCAGACAGGTTGTGAAGATCATAACGTGGCAACAATCTGCCAGTCATCAGATGTTTCTTGCAGTCTTTAAATGCGAACTGACATATGTTCGACCATAACCATGGCTTTTCTTCTTCAGTAACTTGTACAGAGGTGCCAGTTTTGTTGAAACGTTTTCCAAGAAACTACCATAGTAATTAACTAGACCTAACCATGATCTGAGTTCGTTAACATTACTTGGAAGCGGGGCATCCGTGATGGCCGAGACCTTATCTTCAGTTGGGTAGATGCCATCCTTATCCACCTTGAATCATAGGTAAGTAACACTAGGCACTTTGAACTCACATTTTGACCACTTGAGTTAAAAATCATAGCTTTAAAGGCGAGTCATGACTTCATCTAGAATACGATCATGGTCAGCCTCATCAGTGACCCGTATCAGGATATCGTCCAAATAACACAACTCAATACCCTGTAAAATATGGTCTTTTGGAAAATGACAGGTGCAGTGACAACTCCATACATCAGTCTCTTGACTTTGTACAAACCACGGGCTGTATTGATTGTAAGGAATACCTGTGCATCAGGGTCTAACTCAAGCTGTTGGTAAGCATGTAAAAGGTCCAATTTTGTAAACACCATGCCACCTGTCAACAGCTAACAGATCACTGATATTTGGTAAAGGATATACCTCTTCTTCAAGTTGAGGATTAACAAGAATCTTGTAGTCACCACAAATCTTAAATGCATTATCGCGTTTTGGTTCCACAACAAGTGGTGAACCCCAGTCACTTTTGTCAACTGGTTCCAAAATACCATACTGTACCAAGCGGCCCACTTCCTTGTAGAAATGCGTCTTTCACCGCATGTGGTAAGTTCCTAGCTTTTGCTACAGACGGGTTTGCATTTTCCTTAAGGCTTACGCCAGCCTTAAACAACTTGATTGGTGATCCAGTCTGTTTTGACTTTGTCAGCACTTTGAAGAGGCGGGGCATTGAATCACTTTCGTGTGAAGCGCAACAGCTCTTCAAGGTTAGAAGGAAAGAACAATTATGTGAGTAGAATAGTGAGTTGCTAAAAAATATGACAGAGTGAATTCTAAGATGCCTAGCGGTTAGAACAATCGAAAAAAAACAACATTATCAGACAATAAAGGTATAGTTTTTTGATGACGTAACAATTGAATGACGTTATCACCGTCACTGCGCCATTCTAGTGTGCCCCCTCGTAATCGAACCATTTTACATTACGTCACAATGTAAGCGACGTCACGATGCATGTCAGTTGGCATCGCCTCGTACAGCCTCCTACAGTAAACTACTGCGTTGTATCCCGTTTCTTGGTTTGCAGTTGCTTCACTCACCTAACATCACTGGTGGAAACATTACGTTTATGTTTTCTGACTTTTTTAAATGTCTCAATTCGACTCGCAAGTTTTCAGCGACACGGTCACGTTCGCAATGTTTACATTCCCACAATGCAATCGTGGAATGTCGCTTGACTACTCAGCTTCGTCTGGATGTACTGATCTAAACATACGTTGGTAGTAGAAATGCGACGTTCACATGGTTTACGTTAATCACAGATGTAATTAAAATACTTTAGAGAAGATATTTAATCCGAACGTAAACCGTCATGAAACTGTTTATCATTTGTTTTTCTGGTAACGTTCGTCTTAACGTAGGGGGGGCAGACACATCAATAGAACAGCGCGCCAGTTAGCCCTGTGCGAGGATTCTTAATCTAGGTCACCGACACCGCCGTTTGTTTTCTGCCTTAAATTAATCGTAATTATCCTTAGAAAGTATTAAATTTGGCATCTTGGCAAGCGTCCTCGTGCTTTAACTATAATAGTTCAGGGCAAAAGTGTGTTTTATTACACTATACATGGTGGTAGAGCGAACTGTATTTCTTAAATAACAGTTTATTTCTGAACTTTGAGAACATTATCTGTTTAACGTTTCGTTACAACATATTTTTTTATTCACTTGTAAGGGGGCATAGTGGTATTTTAGTCATTTTGACATGAATCCTTTTAAGCATCATGTGTCCTTTAGTAAACGTGAAAATGTAATAAATAATTCATGCTCTATTCACGTTGTTGATAATCACAAGTGATAGTTTAATTTGACCTAAATGTGGAACTAGGCAAGCAAACACAAAATTAATATTTCATGGTAAAACATCCATTTGGCATTAACGTATTTAGGTGGCTCATGTTTAAAGTCGTAAAGTCGTATGTTAAATCATATATTTATTTAAAAGATTATGATGAAATTTTTTGCCGATATCTTAACTGAAAAACATTTCAACTTATCGAACATTTGAAAAGGAAAGGTAGTCACAAGTATTAATCATGATTTAAAGATTCAGTAAAATGACTTGTTGATATTACATAATTTACTAGTAATTTACTAGTAATTTAAATGTGATTGTTGATAAAGTAAGCGAAATTAGCCTATTTTAGCATAGAGACGCGCTGACATATACATGTGCATACGTGTGCATGTATATCACAGTAACATGGTGGTATGAATGTTGTCTGTTTGGTAACCTAATATTGGGCACCGAGTGTTTCAGTGCCACATCATTCCTTTCTAAAATATGCGTGGATTAAACGTGACTTACCTGTAAGTAGAAGGTTGATCTAGATTATATGATATCATCAAGAGTAAGAGGGACCACAGGAGATAGCGAAGGGAACCCCGGAGTCCATGATGTCGTTGAGACAAAAAACTTTTACTGAGGTTGAACTTAGCGAGTAGAAGGAGTCGCGTGATAGAGAACTGATGAGTAATGAAAGCCTGAATACACTGGGTGGGTGTTTACCGTGATTCAACCAATCACTACCTTGATCGTGATCACGTGAAATGTTTAATGTGCAGGGTTTCAAACTATAACAAAAACACGCAGTTTATACCACAGGGTTTTCATTCTGAAAGACGCAAACATACTCACAGGGATCAGAGGACAGTTCTGACATCATTTACATCCATAACAAGACCTTAAGACTGAGCATTCGAGAAACAGGTACCTGCCTAACTGTTACTTTCCAACAAAATTGCAAATGAATTATCAGTAACAGACTCGATATATACGTCACTAAGCTGCTGTGGGGAGTATTGCGCAATGGCTTGGTTTGGTTTCGTTTCATCTCTCGACACGACACGCTCGATTGCTCCGCTATGTAGGACAAACATAGCCCATTGTACACAGGCACGACCTTCACCAAGCGGTATAGTGTCTTTTGTCACGACATGTAGCAGCCGGTTAGCAACTGATATGTAGACATAAATGAACACATGTCTCTCAGTGGAAAAAAAGCGTGTGGTTTTCAGTTATAAAGTCATTCTCCCTGGCACAGGTTTTACCGCCTTGTCTGAACATACACACATCTTAAGTTATTCAGGTTTATTCAGCGCCTTGAGCATGCACTAGTTGCCTGGATATGTGCGCTATATAAATACCCTATAATAATAATAATAATAATAATCATTGAATTTTCTGTCCCTTTTGACACCAATGTGATTGGCAAAATTCAGGAAAAGCATGATAAATATGCGGACCTCGCCTTTGAAATGTCTCGCTTGCATCCCAAGTACACTGTCGCCAGGCTCCCCATTGTTCTCGGTGCCCTTGGTTTGGTACCTCCTGATCTCTTGGCGCAGATCAGGAGAGTGCCCGGGTTCTCCACCGGGAGTACAGCCCTTCTGACACTCTGGGTAATGCAGAAGGCTGCAGTGTTGGGGAGCCTTCATATTCTCCGGAAAGTTCTTGGTGGGTTCGACTAGGCAGCGTTTCCTGGGAGAAGTCCCATTCGCTGTCTGGGCTGCGTGTAGAGGGGGCAAGGGCCCTGAGCTGATGATGAGCCTTACCAGCCTGACTGTGCCAGGATCACCCGAACCCTCTCTGCTGCATACAATCTTTAATCTGTAAAACATAATAATAATAATAATAATAATAAGCCAATGAATTTATATATCATACAATTTTCTGTCCCTTTTGACACCAATGTGATTGGCAAGATTCAGGAAAAGCATGATAAATATGCGGAACTCGCCTTTGAAATGTCTCGCTTGCATCCTAAGTACACTGTCGCCAGGCTCCCCATTGTTCTCGGTGCCCTTGGTTTGGTACCTCCTGATCTCTTGGCGCAGATCAGGAGAGTGCCCGGGTTCTCCACCGGGAGTACAGCCCTTCTGACACTCTGGGTAATGCAGAAGGCTGCAGTGTTGGGGAGCCTTCATATTCTCCGGAAAGTTCTTGGTGGGTTCGACTAGGCAGTGATTCCTGGGAGAAGTCCCATTCGCTGTCTGGGCTGCGTGTAGAGGGGGCAAGGACCCTGAGCTGATGATGAGCCTTACCAGCCTGACTGTGCCAGGATCACCCGAACCCTCTCTGCTGCATACAATCCTTAATCTGTAAAACATAATAATTTTAAAATATAGTTGCAGGCAACGATGAGGTCTCCTTGGCTTTACTTTCTATCTATTGAATCTGAGGGCTAGATATCATCGTCCAAAACGGAGCCAGAACACGTGTTTTGACAGGCGAGCGGATTTTCCAAATACAGCCGGGGTCACGGGGGTCATGTAAGTAGTTCCGGAGAAGAAAGAGTTCCCTCTTTAAAAGGCTGTGTCTCAGTTGTTCTTGGGTCTACATTCAAAACAATTAGTGTTCTGGAATCACCAGGCCACCATCTACCATACTGGCATCTACCATTTTGGGAGCAAACTACTCAGAAAAGTGCTGAAAAACAAGGCCAAAAACTGAAAACAAAAAAAACTGCCAAACGGTACGTTTTAGCGACTTGACCCGTCCTTGCAAAATTGTTGGGAATTCGATTGTGCATCTGTACAAGAAATTTGGAAGTGTTGGAACAAGTAGTTCTTAAGATATTTGCTGTCAAACGTTGAATTTTGGAATTAATTTTGATTACAAAATTAAACGAGACTTACCTGTAAGGTGAAGTTTGAGTGTAATTCCATGAACCATCTTCCTGACTTAAGGGTTACGTGTAGCATTCCCTGATAATCTGAAGAGAGTTAGTTTCAATTTCCTCCTCAACGGATGCAGCAAGGTTGGTTCTGTTGGTAGATGTAGCAGTCGATTCCTCACAGGTAGAATCAGAGGATAGTCTACTGTTAGTCTCAGTAGCTTGGTAAACCACACTTGTGTTGGCCACATCGGAGCTATGAGTGTCACATCTGCTTTGTCCTGCTCGATCTTTTTCAGATAGGATGATGCTGAAAGGAGGGAAACAATAATTGTTGTGAGAACTCCAGTTAACAGTAAAACAATCTACTGCTGAGGCACCGGGGTCAGGGCGCCATGAAACATAGTTATGAAGTTTATGATTAAGTCGAGAAGCACACAAATCACGTTGTATATCTGGGAACTTCTTTCTAATCTCAATAAACACATCATCAGCAAGTGAACATTCTTTTTCTTGCCAATTAGTATCACGTGACTCGCGATCAGCGACCGTATTTTCAGCTCCCGGGAGATAGCAGCAGAAACCCAAATGTTTCTCTCAATACACCAATCCCAAAGTGACCTGACCTGCAAATAACAGTCCAGTTTGTTGCCCCCTTGTTTATTGATATAGGCTACGGCGGTAGTGTTGTCGATTAACACCCTTACGTGTGCATCTCTTAATGAGGCACAATAAGACTGGATAGTCAGCTTGGCGGCCCGAATCTCAAGGCAATTAATGTGTGACTTTTTCTCCAGCGCTGACCATCCTCCTCCCGTGGACTGGGCCCCCCAGGCACCACCCCAACTTGTCAGGGAAGCGTCTGATGTGAGCACGACATCTGGGTCGGGAGTGAACACGGGTTTAGCCATGTTACGTAAGTTTTGTATCCACCAGCTGAGTTCCGAGAGAAAGACAGCTGGAACCTGCACAACTGCATTAAAATTGCCCTTGCTCAACGACAATAACGTGTTCTGTTCTATCTCCAACCGTTTATAATGCAGCACAGCAAACTTCATACCTGGTTCCGAGGCAACGAATTTACCAATCAAGGGGGCCAGTTCTCTAATAGAGACAGTGTTCTTTTTAGTCAATTCCACACGGCATTTTTTTATTTTCCCCGTTTTTCCTCAGTCAAACTAACTGTCATATGTAACATATGTTATATTTGGGATTACACTTTCTTAGTGAAGTACAAATTCTAGTACTTTTTTTAGTTGAGCCCCATCCGGGATTCGAACTCACACCCTCAGAGTCAGGCACCTAATCGCCAGCACACAAAGTCAGACGCCTAACCCACTCAGCTACCGCGACTTCCACAAAAATGGAAGTCGGACAACTGGTAGTCTAGACTGCGGGCTTTGTGTACCCCTCTGATAGGTGTTAATTGGCACGGTTCCCACGACCAAAAGCTATGATTACACAATGCCATTTAGAAAGTGGAAAATATTTGACCAAATTTGCTATACTGCCCCTCCATATCATGTAGATCTCTAAGTGCATTTTGGGGGGTCTAACTTACAATTTTATTTTATTTTTTCTGTTTCAATGGCAACAAAGTTGGACTTGGCCTTTTTGAAAGGTAAGGTTTGTGTTCGGACCATAACTCTAAAACCACTTCACCCATCTTCACCAAATGTTGTATACTTAAGACTTAAACAAACATAATTACATACTATCAAAAATTCGTATTTTCATACTTAGAGATTTTGAAATTGAAGGAATCAAATGAATTGTTTGAGGTCCCAAACTGTGTATTTTTGGGAAGGGGGAGACATCTGTTTTTACGAATAAAATCACTTTCTAGTTAACGTTCAGATACACTCATGTTTGTTACTGTATAAGAGAAACCTGGATATCACCACTTTAACGTGAATAAAACGTTAGTAATGCCGAACAAAGTTTTATAGTATGTAATTCAAGAACATTTTAGAAAGTATATGAATATACTTGTGTTGTAGTCACTCCGCTGCTGCTAGGTGGGGTCACACAGGTGATTGCAGGGACCACACGTGCAGTAGAGGTCTCAAGTCGGATGGACTGAGATGACGGTGGTGGTCAGTTTGATGAACTGAGTGATCAAAGGGGGAAATGATGGACTGTCGCTTTACTGAAGTGCTGTGCTATCACGACGATTATTGCACTGGGCTGGTGAATTGGACACCTCTGCAGACAGTGAACTGAAATTGTGTCTTAATGATAAACTAAAATTGTGTTAGTTATATAATTTATTAAAAAGGAAGCATCAAAATATATTTGTCATGAAATAGGTGTGTGTGTGTGTGTGTGTGTGCGAGTGCGGTGCGATTGTTGTGACAAATATGAGGGTATATACATAGAGGGGTTTAAATAAATTGTTCTTGTAATCCTTGTTCTGTTGTTCTGGTTTGTGACAGGAACATTCAATGCCAAGCACCAGCTCACGAACGGCATTTACAGTTAGCGTTCAAACGAATGGCATTTACGGTTAGCGTTTTGCCCTGATATAAATCCACACATAAATTGTATTTTCTTTGCGTCTACTTTATGAAACGTCACATTTAAATTACTAATACTGTCAGCAAGCGTTTGCAAAACATGTAATATCAGTGTCATTCTCCCCAATCTTTCAATCACAATTTATCAGTCTACTTTTTCATATATGCAGTGACAATGTAAAAAGTGCAATCTATCTATACGTGGTAAACATTCAGATGTTTTCAGCATCCCCTCTGAGATCTTAGAGGATATGTGGGTGTTTCGTAAACATACCTACACAATAAATATCTTGTTTTTAAACCCTTTATAGCAGCCTTGGCCTACATGTCATTTTGCAATTTAAAATGTGAGCGAGTTGTAACTCGTAAACAACAGACGTTAGAGACATACAATCTGGGTAGTGTTTGTGTGGCTTTTCTTGTTGCTCGTGAAGCTGAACCGTAATGAAAAGGATCGCCACAATAGTCCCTGTTAGGATATGCAGTCCTATTATTCTTTAACATTCAGCAGTTAACAAAACCAAGATGACTGCTCGCTTTCAAAGGATCAGGGATGAAACGCAAACAGTGATGACATGGAGGCTCGGGGAAAGTCAAGGTCACCAAGCCCCACTAGTGAGACACGCACACACAAACAAATCCGAGGCCAAATGCAAGAGCGACAGTGCGAGTGAGTTTAGATTTACGCCGCATTCAGCAATAGTCCAGCTTTATTGCGGCCGTCTGTAAATAATCGAGGCTGGACCAGACACTCCAGTGATCAACAGCATGAGCATCAATCTACGCAATTGGGATACGATGACATGTGTCAACCAACTCAGCGAGCATGACCAACCGATCCCGTTAGTCGCCCGATACAAGCATGGGTTACTGCAGATCAATTATAACCCGGACCTTTACGGGTCCCAAATGCAAGAAACATTCATGTTTCGCTATATGTCCCTATAGAACAGCCCTCTGTTTCTCTTGCTGAAATACCTTCACCTATTAACATTAAATAAATAATGCAAAAGTATTCGATAACGAACAATGTCATGTCGAATGATTTATTCTGTGAGATATGGATTGAAAAAGCGATTTTTTTGTCGTGTAGCGATTATGTCTGGATGACAAAGGCGGGAATCGAATTACATACTGATCATATTAACTATTCTGGACAAAAATAGTTAGAAATATATGTAAATTTAGAATTATACAAAATGATCTATTTATTCATTGACACACTTATAAAATATCAACCATAAAAATACCAATATCCAAAATGTTGTATGCGGAGGACACCGATCCAAATGGTTTACAACACGTGTGTTGAAAGTGTGTGTGTGTGTGTGTGTGTGTGTGTGTGTGTGTGTGTGTTTAGCAGAATATCCGCCATTCTCCTTTTTAATCACACATAGGTGTGACCTTTGTGTGACCTAATCGAATGTTGAACACCTACCTCCTTCGGGAGTCCCCTTTCCGGCCCAGGTGTGTATGGCCTTCAGGTTCACCTTAGTGGTCTGTGATTAATTTTCAATTATTTTATGAGTTTGCCGACTCGAGTGTTCACACAACAAAATCACTTTTCAACGTACATTTAAAATCACACTAGGAGGGGAATTTAGCTGCTATTTATTAGGTCAAAAGTTAGATCAGAGCGCATTTTGTTAAATCAAATCACTAGTAAAAAAATACGCTGTCATTTGGTACACAAGGTACAACTCCGAAGTTCTGAGTATGTATTTTACATATCTGTCAACAATAAACGGCTGTAGCTGTTAAAATTCATGCGCCATGTGGGCCCGTATATGATTATTGCGTGAATGGGGAGCTGTCTATGCACTAACAGCAGAATCGCCTGCTCGCTGAGCCGGGCCGTAACTGAAGAGACATGTGACAGCTGTGATTGGATGAAATAGTGTAAGGTGTTATGTTTGTTAAAAACACCTTCATCCAGCCATTAAAACTCACCACCTTTTTAAGTATTTAATGTTGTCATTTGTATCACTTATGCGTATGCATGTACAGATATATAGAGAATACTACACGAGGTCTCATTACATACGAATTATACGAAACGAGTGTCCTTCCTATGGTATCTTACCCACGTCTTACATGCATTAAATAGCGTATTTTTGTTAATATTTTGGTTTCAAACCGAAACCGGTTTTATAAAGAGGTTGCGGAAGGGTTTTGCACTGTAGTACAATATTTGCATGACGTCACTGTAATGACGTCACTGCCTTGGTAACCGACGTCACGATGCATGTCAGTTGTCATCGCCTCGTACAGCCTCCTACAGTAAACTACTCCGTAGCACCCCGTTTCTTGGTTTGCAGTTGCTTCATTCGGCTAACATCACTGGTGGAAACATTGCGTTTACGTTTTTCGACGGGTATAATGTCTCAGTTCGGCTCACAATTAAACAGCGACACGGCAACGTTCGCGATGTTTACATTCCCACAATGCATTTAAGTTGTAGAATGAATGGATTCACGTGTTTGTTATGAATGAAAAAAATGTTACGTCAGAATGTGACCTAACTGAGAGGTCATCGGTTATCCAATCAAATCGTTAGAATCTCAGGTCAAGTCGTTACGACACAGGTCAACGCGATACGCCACTCGTGTGACGTACGAGATTAGTGTGCAACTACCCATACGTTGACCACGTGGGTAATAAACTCAAGTATGTGACAGTTGGTGCGGACCTGGCAGGGTTGATGTGTTCAGCTTCCTGTGTATGGCTTCCTGTGCTCTCAAAGTTAGCCGGTTCAAGTTGACCAGTAAAGGTCAGACTGTAATCATGTGTACATGGAATGGCTGTTGATAATGTTGAATGTATAGTCACAAATGATCAGCTTCCGTTATGTAGAGAGAGAAGTGTCTGACCCGAATTAAAGACAGGAAATAGTAAGCAGCTGAGGACTGATGGTCACTGAATGTCTCAAGTAGGGTGTCAAGTGGTTGTACAGTGATGAAATGATTTAGCATTTGTCATATATATTACTGAATCAGAAAAAAAACCTACATGTGTTCTCGTGTTTACTGAACATTTTTAAGCTGAACTTTACTTTCGAACTGCAAACATAAAAAACACCATCTTATGTCCATGAATACTATATATGCCACTTATTTGACATCATGCGACACATAGGTTACTCACATGCCGTTAGCCGCTCTTATTCCACAGACAGTACACTGGAATACTGGTGTAAGCTTCTTGTGACTGTATTCTGTGGGGTATGAAGAGGTTAGGACATTCTGGTGTTAAGAATTGTATTGTAGGTTAAATGTGTTCAGTGACATAGGGATGATTATTTATCAGTTGTAAAACAAAGATTTGTACAACGAACAGTTGTCTAATGTCAATCCTTCAGCAATGAAAATTAAGTGAGTGAGTGAGTTTAGATTTATCTTGCACTCAGTAATATCCCAGCTATGTGGTCTGTAAATAGTATGGACCAGAAAGTCCAGTGATCAACAGCATGAGCATCGATCTACGCAATTGGGAAACGATGACATGTGTCAACCAAGTCAGCGAGCCTGACCACCCGATCCCGTTAGTCACCTCTTACGACAAGCATGAGTTACTGAAGATCAATCCTAACCCGGACCTTCACGGTTTCTCATCATACACAAGCTATGAACATTAGGTGCTCTTAACGTATAGTTTGGCGTGCCTGTCACGCTACATCTCACGTATGGATTTATTCAGCATTAGACTTGCACTATGTCAAGAATTCAGATAACAATTGAAACTATACTTCTCACACTTTGCTAAGGATCAAATTCCCAAATTTACTTAAACATAGATATATAATGTGAAATTGTATCCCTTTAAACTAGATAAATAATGATACGGTAACCTCTCTTTAGCCAAACAGCCACTTTAACCTAACCTTATGCACTTGATACATGAGTAACCATAAAAATGGTTTTCATGGCGCCAATCAACCATTATGCAAATCATGGAAGGAGTCATTGACAAGTACACAACACCTGTCAATAGCAAGTATGTGATCCACAAGATGCAATGACATACTGAACACCTAGGATCCATGCTTACAATAAGCTTAGATATATAAAACTAAATTAGAACCCGTATCACAGTTTTCTGTTGAATCAATTACTTGATCCTTAGGAAAGTGTGAATAGTATGAATTTAAGTTCGTTAGATGGACCTCACCATGTTACATTACACATAAATGTGTAACAAACGTTTTACTTTCTATAATAGAAACAATGATGTTTTTTTATATCCCTATTAAAGTTAAATACCATTCGTTTCCCGTGTAGGGTTTGGTATTTTCTTAGGGGGGGGGGGACTTCTCTTGTTGACAGTCTCTACGTCGAGACCATCGTAACCAACTGTTAAAAGTTTTTCAAGAATGGCATAAATTGTGTTTTGGTGTGGACATACAAATCGAAAGAATCGTAAGTTGATATTGAGTTGGGCTTTACGTCACATCGGCATTATTCCAGCCATATGGTGACGAGAACAAGTCTGCTGTAATAAACATGGTAGGTACAGAGTCAAAATGAGTGTTATTGCAGAAACATATATTCATTACATTGTCATTTAAAGACAGAAAAAGGCATAGCACTAAATTTAAAGGCAGGCAATTTGTTAGTCACATTACACAGTTACAATTTATGAGTGAGTGAGTGAGTTATTATTTAACGTCACATCGGCAATATTTCAGCCATATCGTGACGAGAACATGCGATATTAGAATGAAATATATGTATATTATAAAAAACCTGCCGACGAAGGGCAGTAAAACAACTAGAATATCACAGATATCAATATAAAACAAGCGAACAAAGCTAAAATATTCCAATTAAAGAAGACAATACAATGTAAAAATGGGCTATAGATCGCCAACAACTGAAGGTAGATCACCATACTAGGAACCATGGGGACTTACATTACTTTTGCTACCTGCATGGACCCTAGTTGGATTTACACCATCCCTTCAGCCATTGGCGACAGAAGAGAAATCTAGCCATAAATTAAAAGCACACATATTCTACGATTAAAAACCTGGTACACTTAAATTGACTTTGAAAGTTTTGGGACTTACGTACCCCCTCAGGAGGACAATAATTTTACGCTACGTCAACCCCCTTTGAGTGAGTGAGTGAGTTATTATTTAACGTCACATCGGCAATATTTCAGCCATATCGTGACGATAACATTTGACATTGTAATAGAATATATATAGTTATTATAAAAACCTGCCGACGAAGGACAGTAAAAATACTAGACAATCACAGATATCAATATAAAACTAGCGAACAAAGCTAAAATATTCCAATTAAAGAAGACAATACAATGTAAAAAAGGGCTATTGATCGCCAACAACTGAAGGTAGATCACCATACTAGACGCCATGGGGACTTACATTACTTTTGCTACCTGCATGTATCCTAGCTGGATTTACACCATCCCTTCAGTCATTGGCGACAGAAGAGAAATCTAGCCATAAATTAAAAGCACACATATTCTACGATTAAAAACCAGGTACACTTAAATTGACTTTGAAAGTTTTGGGACTTACGTACCCCCTCAGGAGGACAATAATTTTACGCTACGTCAACCCCCTTTGAGGGTACAGCCACTAACAATCTCAGTTACTAATATAAACTACCAACAATAAAATATTTATCTATTTACAAATCACTCAACAAATCTAATTTTTTTAAAAATGCAATAATTAAATGAGAACTGACATTATTAAAAAGATCCTTCAGAGTTTTGGATTTGAAATAGATATCCCTTGTGATGGAATATTCAATGCAGTCAAGCAAGACATGCTTGACTGTGATCCTTTCATCACAAGGGATACAAAACGGAGGATCTTCGCCTTTCAATAAATATTCATGAGTATATCTGGTATGGCCAATGCGACATCGTCGCATAATGACCTCCACAAATCTGGACTGACAACCCAAGTAGGTGTAACCAATGTAGGGTTTTATTGCATGTAATTTATTAATACCTACTTGGGTGTCCCACTTCTTTTGCATTAGATCGCGGATGTATGTTCTAATGCTGGCTTTATAATCAGAGTATGGGATAAGAAGTGGTGTCACAGATTTGTTGAGGGCTGCCTTAGCAGCAATATCAGCCATCGTGTTCCCAGAAATGCCAACGTGGCTGGGTAACCAACACAAGACGATGTCGCATTGGCCAGTAGCAAGTTCATTGTACAATTCAATAATTTCTAATAAAAGTGGATGTTTGCAAGAAAGATTTTTAATAGCCTGAAGACACGAAAGAGAATTTACGGTGTTTATTAATATATTTAAGGGCTGTTAAGATGGCGTTTGCTTCTGCTGTAAATATAGAGCTGTTATCCGGTATTCTAGAAGATATTGTTCGGGATCCAATGACAGTGGCACATGTCACTGCACCACCATCCTTGGACCCATCTGTAAATAAGGATTTGTATGTATTATATTTATTTCTTAATTGACTAAATTCTTGTTTATACTGTAATTCGTTTGTTTCTGATTTTTTAAATGTAGTTAATGTTAGATCAACTTGTGGCCTAACCAATTGCCAAGGAGGAGAAGAAAGAAAACGGGAAGGAGCTATATGTACTAGCTCAATGCCAGCAGCAGAAAGGAAAGGTTTCACTCTTATACCAAGAGGCGGAACAAGAGAAGGCTTCTTGTTATACAGATCTTCATATAGTGGATTAAAGACACAGTTATATGCAGGGTTTGACTCATAGGAATACAGTTTTGTAATATACTGTAAAGTTAATTTTATACGGCGTTGTTTAAGAGATGGCTCATCAGCCTCCACGTAAAGGCTGTCAACAGGTGAAGTTCTAAAGGAACCAAGACATAGTCTTAGACCCTAAAAGTTTAAGATTACTGCTGCAGGCTCCACCATAAACGATGGAGCCATAATCAAGTTTGGAACGTACCAACGATCGATATAATTGTAGGAGGGTAGCTTGATCCCCTCCCCACTTAGAATTGGAAACGACTTTCAACAAGTCAAGTGCCTTCAAGGATTTAGTTTTTAGGGACTTGATATGGGGAAGAAAAGTTAGATGCGAGTCAAAAATTAAACCCAAGAACTTGGCCTCCTTTACAACTTTGATGGGAGTGCCATTGAGGAACAGTTCCGGGTCTTTATGCGGTTTATATTTTCTACAAAAATGTATACAATTAGTTTTGGATTTAGAAAATTTAAAGCCGTTTTCAAGACACCATTTATGTATTTTATTTAAACACAGCTGCATTTGCCGTTCAATAGTATGCATATTCTTACCGCGACAAGAAATATTAAAATCATCCACAAAAAGTGATCCATCAATAGAATCATTTAAAACCTTTGATAAACTGTTAATCTTGATGCTAAACAGTGTTACAGACAAAATACTGCCTTGCGGGACTCCCTCATCCTGATTATAATGGTCAGACAGGGTTGAACGCACTCGGACTTGAAATTGCCTGTTATTTAAAAAGTTGGATATAAAGCGAGGCAAACGACCTCGTAATCCAAAGTCATGTAAATCTTTTAAAATCCCATGTTTCCATGTTGTGTCGTATGCTTTTTCTAAATCGAAAAAGATCGACACTGCATGTTGTTTATTAATTATGGCATTTTTCACAAAAAATTCTAAGCGCACTAAATGATCGATGGTACTACGGTTTTTACAGAAACCACATTGTATATTAGTTATAAGGTTATTGGTTTCCAAGTACCAAACAAGTCGATTATTTATCATGCGTTCCATGGTCTTGAAAACACAGCTAGTTAATGAAATTGGCCTATAATTGGAAGGATCAGTATGATCACGTCCGGGTTTAGGGATGGGCACAATTATAGCATCGCGCCACGACGAAGGAAATTGTCCAGATGTCCAAATGTCATCAAAAATAGATAGGAGCGTCTCTAAACATGATTCAGGCAAGTGCTTCAGGAGTTGATAATGTATACCATCAGCTCCTGAAGCAGTATCGTGAGCTTGGTCAAGAGCAGTATGAAGCTCATGTATCGAAAAGGTTTCACTGTAGTCTTCCCCATTGTCTGAATTGAAATTAATAGATTTCTTTTCCTGCTGTCTTTGATATTTCTGGAATTCAGGTACATAGTTAGATGAGGAAGAATGTTTGGCCAAAGTTTTTCCAAGTTTATTTGCTATGTCAGATTTATCAGTTAATAATTCATCTCCACTTTTTAGATGCTTAATGCTAGATTTAGAGCCCTTTCCTTTGATTTTCTGAATCATGTTCCACACCTTTGATATCGGCGTGCGCGAATTGATGTTTGAGACATAATTTCGCCAAGATTGGCGTTTATTTTGTTTAAAAGTATGCCTTGCTTTGGCGTTTAAAATTCTAAATTTGTTTAAATTGTGGACCATAGGATGACAACGGAAATAATGTTCAGCTTTCTTCCGTGCCTTGCGAGCTTGTTTGCATTCAGCGTTAAACCATGGTTTACGTACATGAGGAACTGCAGAGGATTTGGGGATACACTTGTCAGCTATGTGTCTGAGCTCATCTGAAAAAAACATTTGATGGCATCAGGAAGAGCACGAAAAAGTTCGGGTTTGAGTTTGTCAGTACAGAAAGTTTCATATAAAAGCCAGTTAGCCTTCTTAAAGTTCCATCTTGATGATGGAGGAACATCAGATGGATTCACGGGTTTTAGTATTGTTGGGAAATGGTCACTTCCACACAGGTCGTCGTGGACTGACCACTCGAATTCATTAAATAAGTCTGGGTCAGTAATTGATAAATCAAGAGCTGAATAAGTTCCTGTGCCAGGATGTAAATATGTGCTAGAACCGTCATTATATATGCATAAATCATTGTCTGAACAAAACTCTTCTAATAGTTTACCTTTAGCATTAGTAGTTGTACCACCCCAGAGCGGGTTGTGGCCATTTAAATCTCCCATAATGATACAAGGTTTTGGGAGTTGGTCATATAAATATTGAAGGTCAGTCTTCTGAAGAGTTGAAGATGGTGAGATGTACAAAGAGCATAATGTGAACGCAACATGTAACGTCAGTCGTACGGCAACTGCCTGGAGACCAGTAGTAAGTATAACAGGGCTATGGATAACATTTTGCTTGATTAGGATCCAAGATCCTCCAGTGGCCCGATCACCTGGAGGTGAAAAGGAATGGTATGCATTGAAATGACGTAAATCGAATGTATCCGTCTGTTTTAAATATGTCTCCTGGAGACAAATGGCTGAAGGTGTGAAGTCCTAGACTAATAGCTGCAAATCATTGAAATTATTCCTTAGTCCTCTGCAGTTCCAATGTACAAGATTAATAGAAGACATTATCTTTTGGGGGGATTTATTGGGGATCTACCCCGCACTTGTTTTGAGGGCGACAGGCTATGTGCCCTAGAATGGACGTTTTCAGATACGTCCATGTCCTCAAGAGATCCATATTTGTTTAACAACTGAATTTTATTTTGCGACCCCTTTGGAACTCTGCCACTTTGTTTCTTGTTAGCATCAGGCTTAGGCTTACCTTTACTTTGAACAATTTGTTGATTGTCAGATGACGACTGAGTGAGTGAGCTACAATTTATGATACAGATCAACTTCCCTCAGGTAGTTCACTATCAGATGAGAGTTCACGCGGGAGAACAGATCGGTTGCATCATAACGTGAGTCCCTTGCAGACGATAAGTCCACACAGTCAAGTAGAATATGCTTGATGGTGAAAACCTCATCGCAAGAGACACACACAAGGTAAGTAGTAAGAAGGACTTCCTGTTGAATATGACCAGTGGTAAAAGGATTTTAAGCAGATAAGGTAAGGTATCGGGGGCAAAGATAGATTTGTGAGACCATAATCTCACGACAAACAGGATTGGAAGGGACTACATCCAATTACCAGCAATTTGTTTATCATACGCTTTGAAAAAAGGTGTAAATCAGCTTGACATATATTGGCGGTATTATCGATCATGAGGGTCTTTCATGAGTTGGTAGTATGCAGGAAGTATGGAATAACCTTTGTCACGGTCGTTTGATGGCTTGAGTCTTTTGATGTAGATAGCTTCTTGGAGTGTCCTGAGTTTAAGACTTTGAGGTTGGCTGTTAGGGTTTATGCTGTGTCCCCTGGATCCTTTGGTCGGGATTGTCTTGGATGTGATCTGATAGGGCTGGTGTGGAATCAAGTTTTAATATTGAGGTCTGATGCTCCTTTACTCGGGTTTGGAGGGGTCATGATGCTTCTGCTCCGCCAAGCAACATCTTACCTCCGAACTCCAGTATCTGAAACAAGTCTTCACACAGTACAACAAATTGCATGCTTGACAGACAACTCGAGGTCCATTGGCAGTGACCACTTATGGTAATCAGAGTTTGCATCTGTTCTGATGCTCTGCTTTAGTTTCAAGAAACAGTCACTGACGAGGTTAATAGTCAAGGAGCACATCAGAATAAATCACGGTCAAGCATGTCCTGCTTGACTGTGTTGAGTTTTCCATCATATTGAATAAATGTTTCAGTGTAAAATCCATAAAAGGATCTCTTTATTATTATTATTATTATTATTGCGCCGATATCCAGCTCGGCTGATCAAAGACGCTTTTTCCCCTCGATCATTGAATGTCAATTTAAAAGGGCGCATCGTATTGCCAATCTCAAATCCCCGTGGAGCATACAATTCTTGCAGCCACTAGGCGCACCGAGTTAATGTAGCTTTCCCATCCCTACGGAATACCCATTCACAGCTGGTTGGACTGGGACACATAGTCAAAGTACTTTGTCCAAGTTTACTGCACGTTGCTGTACCCGCAACTAGGTGTTTGTACGTATTCATGTCGCCACAATCTGGTCATTTACCAACGGATTCGTGGATTCTTTTAAGTGCACAGGCTTGTGCACTGTACAACACCGAAAGAGTCTGCACAAAAAATGGACTCCAAGGTTTTTACACCCAGTCACAGGTGAGCTCGATCCCGCATCTCATGTTCGCTGGATCACTATCCTGACACCTCAGACAGCTGCCCACCACGCCCGTTAACGTGAGTTCGTTTGTAATGCCTGTTTGATTGATTGATTGGTGCAGAAATTTGATTAATATGTTCTGTATATAGATAGTTATATTTTATTAACGGTAGATTAAATTAGCAACCGAGATGCTAGTGGCTGTATACGGGGTTGAACGTACTTTTAAATTATTGTACACTTGAGAGGGCACATAAGTAACAATACGTACACAAAGAAAGTATTATCCCAAATATACAGTTGACCACTTTGTAAATAGTATTGTGTATTCATAGTTTTTGGTCGTGGTCTAGACTACTGATTGCCCAACTTCCATTTTTGTGGAACCTGCCATGGCAAAGTGGGTTAGATGGTTGACTTGGTGTGCTGGCGATTAGATGCCTGACTCTAGGAGTATGGGTTCGAATCGCGGATGGGACTCAAACCAACAAAAGTACAAGATCTGTAGTTTACTGAGAAAGAAAACGTGCTACAGGGGTAATGCATGGACAAACATAAATATGTTACGAATAATGTTTTATAACTACAACTTCTTGGCACAGTGCAATCAAGTAAACTATATTATGTTTAAAACATGACACCACGATGATTCATTTTAACAGCACAAATAAATCACCCAACTGTATACACGGCGACGCCCTACATGCGCCATAAATTACGATTTGGCTGAATAAACACACCATCCAGCATAAAGAGGTTTCTATCAAATTCTCGTTCAGTTGTGCATGTGAATTTAGTTATATAACATCCACACGAAAACATTTGCATGCACCAGTGCACAATGCACAGGGTAACGGGCCATATCATCAACCTAACATGTGTTCATGCCACATTTCATTCAACTGATGAAGTGTTTTCTCGGAGGAGGGTATACCCCATCGTTCATGTTAAACGGCAGTTTATTGATCCAAACGGAAGACATTCATTGTAATCAGGGCATATTGTGAAAGAGGTAATTGTCAGAGTTTTGGATTTGGATATATTGGTAAGTAAACCATACTTACCATTGTCAGTGCACGCATTGATTGGGGAATGTATGACACTGTTCTTTGGGTAATTATTTACAAAATCTAGCAATATAGACAAATCTAGCCATATATTAAAATCACTCATATTCTACGATTACAAAAGTGAAAACTTTTAATTTACCTTGAATGTTTGGGGACTTACGTACCAGATATATACTGAGTGAGTGAGTGTGTTAAGATTTAAAGTCACATCGGCAATATTTCAGCCATATCGTGACTAAAACTAGTTCTAAATTTGTAAGACAGACATATAATATATAAAACCCTGTCAACGAAGGACAGTAAAAATACTAGATAATCACAGCTAACAAAGCTAAAACATTCCAATTAAAGAAGACAATACAATGTAAAAATGGGCTATAGATCGCCAACAACTGAAGGTAGATCACCATACTAGGGACCATGGGCACTTACAGTGCCTTTGCTACCTGCATGGACCCTAGCTGGATTTACACCATCCCTTCAGCCATTGGCGACAGAAGAGAAATCTAGCCATAAATTAAAAACACACTTATTCTACGATTAAAAAGCAGGTACACTTAGATTGACTAAATGTTTTGGGACTTACGTACCCTCTCAGGAGGACAATAATTTTACAATACTTCAACCCCCTTTGAGGATACAGCCACTAACAATCTCAGTTGCTAATCTAAACTACCAATAATAAAATATATATCTATTTACAAATCACTCAACAAATCTAATTTTTTTAAAAATGCAATAATTAAATGAGAACTGACATTATTAAAAAGATCCTTCAGAGTTTTGGATTTGAAATAGATATCCCTTGTGATGGACTATTCAATGCAGTCAAGCAAGACATGCTTGACTGTGATTCTTTCATCACAAGGGATGCAAAACGGAGGATCTTCGCCTTTAAGCAAATATTCATGGGTATATCTAGTATGGCCAATGCGACATCGAAGGCATAATGACCTCTTCAAATCTGGACTGACAACCCAAGTAGGTGTAACCAATGTAGGGTTTTATTGCATGTAATTTATTAATACCTACTTGGGTGTCCCACTTCTTCTGCATCAGATCACGGATGTAAGATCTAATGCAAGCTTTGTAATCAGAGTATGGGATCAGAAGTGGTGTCACAGATTTGTTGAGTGCAGCCTTAGCAGCAATATCAGCCATCGTGTTCCCAGAAATGCCAACGTGGCTGGGTAACCAACAAAAGACGATGTCGCATTGGCCAGTAGCAAGCTCATTATACAATTCAATAATTTCTAATAAAAGTGGATGTCTGCAAGAAAGATTTTTAATAGCCTGAAGACACGAAAGAGAATCGGAAAAGATGATATATTGTTTATGTTTACGGTGTTTATTAATATATTTAAGAGCTGTTAGTATTGCGTTTGCTTCTGCTGTAAAAATAGAGCTGTTATCTGGTAAACGAGAAGAGATTGTTCTGGATCCAATGACAGTGGCACAAGCCACCGCGCCACAATCTTTGGACCCATCTGTAAATAAGGATTTATAGGTATTATATTTACTTTTTAATTGATTATATTCTTGTTTATATTGTAAGTCATTAGTTACAGATTTCTTAAACTTTGTCAGAGTTAGGTCAACTTCAGGCCTCACCAGTTGCCAAGGCGGAGAAGAAAGAAGACGGGAAGGAGCTATATTTTCCAGCTCAATGCCGGCAGCAGAAATGAATGGCTTAATTCTGTGCCCAAGAGGCGGAATAAAAGAAGGTTTGTTGTTGTATAAATCCTCATAGAGGGGATGAAAGACACAGTTATATGCAGGGTTAGACTCATTAGAAAATAGTTTAGTAATATATTGTAAGGATAATTTTATACGGCGTTGTGCAAGAGATGGCTCATCTGCCTCGACGTAGAGACTGTCAACAGGAGAAGTTCGAAAGGACCCAAGACAAAGTCTCAGGCCTTGGTGGTGGACAGAATCTAAAAGTTGTAGGTTGCTTTTGCAGGCTCCACCATATACGATGGAGCCATAATCAAGTTTGGAACGGACCAATGATCGATACAGATGTAAGAGGGTAGCTTGATCCCTCCCACTTAGAATTTGAAACGACTTTCATCAAGTCAAGTGCCTTCAGGCATTTAGTTTTTAGGGATTTAATATGTGGCAGAAATGTTAGATGGGAGTCAAAAATTAGACCCAAGAACTTGGCCTCCTTAACAACTTTGATAGGAGTGCCATTTAAAGATAGTTCTGGGTCTTTATGAGGTTTGTATTTACGGCAGAAATGAATACAATTAGTTTTGGATTTAGAGAATTTAAATCCGTTTTGAAGACACCATTTATGTATTTTGTTTAAACACAACTGCAGTTGCCGTTCAATAGTATGCATATTTTTCCCACGACAAGAAATATTAAAATCATCCACAAATAATGATCCATCAATTGAATCATTTAAAACCTTGGATAAACTGTTGATCTTAATACTAAACAGGGTGACAGAGAAAACACTGCCTTGTGGGACACCCTGATCCTGATTGTAATGGTCAGACAGGGTAGAACCCACTCGGACTTGAAATTGCCTGTCTTTTAAAAAACTGTGATATAAAAAGAGGTAAACGACCCCTTAAACCAAAATCATGTAAATCCTTGAGAATGCCATGCTTCCAGGTGGTATCGTACGCTTTCTCGAGATCAAAGAATATCGATACAGCATGTTGTTTATTTATTATAGCATTTTTAACAAAGGATTCTAAACGTACCAAATGATCAATGGTACTACGATTTTTCCTGAAACCACATTGAATATTTGTTATGAGATTATTGGTTTCAAGATACCATGTTAATCTATTATTGACTATTCGTTCCATGGTTTTACAGACGCAACTCGTTAAAGAGATTGGTCTGTAATTAGACGGATCAGTATGATCCTTGCCAGGTTTTGGAATGGGGACTACAATGGCATTACGCCAGAAAGTCGGGAAATTCCCTGAAGTCCATATTGCATCAAAAACATGTAGCAGCGTTTCCAGACATGATTCTGGTAAATGCTTCAAGAGCTGATAATGGATATCATCAGCCCCTGTTGCTGTATCATGAGCTTGCTCAAGGGCAGTGTGGAGCTCATTTAATGAAAATAATTCATTATAGTCTTCGCCATTATCCGACGTAAAATTAAGTCGCTTCTTCTCCTGTTGTTTCTGGTAGGTTTGAAATTCAGGGACGTAATTGGACGAAGAAGAATGTTTGGCGAGAGTTTCACCAAGCTGATTGGCAATATCAGCCTTATCCGTCAATAAATTGTCACCATCCTTCAAATGGCGGACTGTAGATTTTGAGCCTTTGCCTTTTATTCGTTGAATCATGTTCCACACCTTTGACATTGGTGTGCGAGAATTAATTTTGGAAACATAGTTTCGCCAAGACTGACGCTTATTTTGTTTAAATGCGCGTCGAGCCTTGGCATTTAAAATTTTCACTTTATCTAAATTATGGACTGCAGGATGTCGGCGAAAATACTTTTCTGCCTTCTTCCTATTCTTTCTGGCCTGTTTACAGTCATTATTAAACCATGGTTTACGAATATGTGGAATTGCAGAGGACTTAGGTATAGTTTCATCAGCAATAGTCTTCAGTGTATCAGAGAATAACTGAATTGGATCTAGAGCATTGTAAAAGAAGATATATACTGAAACAGACTAGAAGATACAATGGTATAATCTATTAGACTTGTACCGTAATGAACAATACATGTGAACGCTCCAGTTAAATCCCCTGAAATACGGCCGTTAACAATGTGAATACCTCACACTCACAAGTCCAACAGACACAGCAAATCGATTTGTTTCACGGTCTTGCGATTCACGAAAGTTTGTTTGAGTGGCATTTTAGAAGTTGAGACGTACAATATAGAACAAGTTTTATGGATAACAACTTCTTTATTTCGTGAGTGCGACGTTTCGATGCAGATTCTTGTACCGTTGTCAAGCAAGAGTGATACATGAAGTGTAGGAGCTGCATATATATACTGTATATAACAATGAAACAACATAATAGACAAAGGAAACAACATAATTGCCATGACTGGCTAAGCAGTAAGCTGATGAAGCCAGTGAGTACACAAAGGATAGTGAATGGAAGCCAGAGATGTAGTTACAATGAGATGTTTATACAATAGATGCGATGGTTATACAATAGATTGGGCTTGGTGGAGGAGTGGATCATAAGCTAATGAAATGAAGTATTCTTGGTCACGGTTGATGGTGGGCTTGTGGCGTTTGATATGAATGGCTTCTGTGAGCTTGCGTTTAGTGAAGTCCGTTTGGTTGTTGGCGAGAATGGTCATGTCGGACCACTCTATTTGATGATTGGGGTTAGCTTTGATGTGGTCAGAGATAGCTGATTTGGTGTCGGAATTAGCAACAGAGGTGCGATGTTCTTTGATTCGGGTGTTGATGGTGTTGATGGTGTTGAAATAAACTGTGATTGTGGACAATGCTACATAGGTGAAACATCCCGTAAAGAAGACACCTGTTGTAAAGAAGACAGTGAGCAGGTGTTTGTTACATAGCAACTAGACAGGGGAGCAAGGAGAGACGTCTTGAATACTCGCACATGTTGTAAAGAATACAGTGAGCAGGTGTGTGTTACATAACAACTAGAGAGAGGAGCAGGGAGAGGCGTTCTGAATACTCGCACCTGTTGCAAAGAAGACAATGAGCAGGTGTGTGTTACATAATAATTAGATAGAGGAGCAGGAAGAGACGTCCTGAATACTCGCACCTGTTGTAAAGAAGACAGTGAGCAGGTGTGTGTTACATAATAATTAGATAGAGGAGCAGGAAGAGACGTCCTGAATACTCGCACCTGTTGTAAAGAAGACAGTGAGCAGGTGTGTGTTACATAACAACTAGAGAGAGGAGCAGGGAGAGGCGTCCTGAATACTCGCACCTGTTGTAAAGAAGACAGTGAGCAGGTGTGTGTTACATAACAACTAGACAGAGGAGCAGGAAGAGGGGTCCTGAATACTCGCACCTGTTGTAAAGAAGACAGTGAGCAGGTGTGTGTTACATAACAACTAGAGAGAGGGGCAGGGAGAGGCGTCCTGAATACTCGCACCTGTTGTAAAGAAGACAGTGAGCAGGTGTGTGTTACATAACAACTAGACAGGGGAGCAGGAAGAGGGGTCCTGAATACTCGCACCTGTTGTAAAGAAGACAGTGAGCAGGTGTGTGTTACATAACAACTAGACAGGGGTGCAAGGAGAGGCGTTCTGAATACTCGCACCTGTTGTTAAGAAGACAGTGAGCAGGTGTGTGTTACATAACAACTAGACAGGGGAGCAGGAAGAGGGGTCCTGAATACTCGCACCTGTTGTAAAGAAGACAATGAGCAGGTGTGTGTTACAGAACAACTAGACAGGGGAGCAGGAAGAGGGGTCCTGAATACTCGCACCTGTTGTAAAGAAGACAGTGAGCAGGTGTGTGTTACATAACAACTAGACAGAGGAGCAGGAAGAGGGGTCCTGAATACTCGCACCTGTTGTAAAGAAGACAGTGCGCAGGTTTCTGTTACATTACAACTAGACAGGGGTGCAAGGAGAGGCGTTCTGAATACTCGCACCTGTTGTAAAGAAGACAGTGAGCAGGTGTGTGTTACATAACAACTAGACAGGGGAGCAGGGAGAGGCGTTCTGAATACTCGCACCTGTTGTAAAGAAGACAGTGAGCAGGTTTGTGTTACATAACAACTAGACAGAGGAGCAGGAAGAGGGGTCCTGAATACTCGCACCTGTTGTAAAGAAGACAGTGAGCAGGTGTGTGTTACATAACAACTAGACAGAGGAGCAGGAAGAGGGGTCCTGAATACTCGCACCTGTTGTAACGAAGACAGTGCGCAGGTTTCTGTTACATTACAACTAGACAGGGGTGCAAGGAGAGGCGTTCTGAATACTCGCACCTGTTGTAAAGAAGACAGTGAGCAGGTGTGTGTTACATAACAACTAGACAGGGGAGCAGGGAGAGGCGTTCTGAATACTCGCACCTGTTGTAAAGAAGACAGTGAGCAGGTGTGTGTTACATAACAACTAGACAGAGGAGCAGGAAGAGGGGTCCTGAATACTCGCACCTGTTGTAAAGAAGACAGTGCGCAGGTTTCTGTTACATTACAACTAGACAGGGGTGCAAGGAGAGGCGTTCTGAATACTCGCACCTGTTGTAAAGAAGACAGTGAGCAGGTGTGTGTTACATAACAACTAGACAGGGGTGCAGGGAGAGGCGTTCTGAATACTCGCACCTGTTGTAAAGAAGATAGTGAGCAGGTTTGTGTTACATAACAACTAGACAGAGGAGCAGGGAGAGGCGTTCTGAATACTCGCACCTATTGTAAAGAAGACAGTGAGCAGGTGTGTGTTACATAACAGCTAGACAGGGGTGCAGGGAGAGATGTCCTGAATACTCGCACATGTTGTAAAGAAGACAGTAAGCAGATGTGTGTTACATAACAACTAGACAGAGGAGCAGGAAGAGACGTCCTGAATACTCGCACCTATTGTTGAGGAGACAGTGAGCAGGTGTGTGTTACATAACAACTAGACAGGGGAGCAGGGAGAGGCGTTCTGAATACTCGCATATGTTGTAAAGAAGACTGAGGGAGGCCAGACGTTGACTTAACATTAACTACATTTAATCAGTTCTCATTTAATTATTGCATTTTTAAAGGAATTAGATTTGTTAAGTGAGTGAGTGAGTGAGTTAGTATTTAACGTCACATCGGCAATATTTCAGCCATATCGTGACGAGAAATTTTTTTATATAAATAATAAATTAAAGTTGCTAAAGTATCAGTCAGCGAAGGACTGTAAAATAACTAGAGTATCACAGATGGAGTCTAAAACTAGCATGAATATGTAAAACTATTTTATTTACAAAGACAATACAATATAAAAACGGGCAAAAGATCGCCAACAACTGAAGGTAGATCACCATACTAGGAACCATGGGGACTTACATTTCTTTTGCTACCTGCATGGACCCTAGTTGGATTTACACCATCCCTTCAGCCATTGGCGACAGAAGAGACATCGAGCCATAAATTAAAAAACACACTTATTCTACGATTAAAAAGCAGGTACACTTAGATTGACTAAATGTTTCGGGACTTACATACCCTCTCAGGAGGACAATAATTTTACAATACTTCAACCCCCTTTGAGGATACAGCCACTAACAATCTCAGTTGCTAATCTAAACTACCAATAATAAAATATATATCTATTTACAAATCACTCAACAAATCTAATTTTTTAAAATGCAATAATTAAATGAGAACTGACATTATTAAAAGATCCTTCAGAGTTTTGGATTTGAAATATATATCCCTTTGTGATGGAATATTCAATGCAGTCAAGCAAGACATGCTTGACTGTGATTCTTCATCACAAGGGATGCAAAACGGAGGATCTTCGCCTTTAAGCAAATATTCATGGGTATATCTAGTATGGCCAATGCGACATCGCCGCATAATGACCTCTTCAAATCTGGACTGACAACCCAAGTAGGTGTAACCAATGTAGGGTTTTATTGCATGTAATTTATTAATACCTACTTGGGTGTCCCACTTCTTTTGCATTAGATCGCGGATGTATGTTCTAATGCTGGCTTTATAATCAGAGTATGGAATAAGAAGTGGCGTCACAGATTTGTTGAGGGCTGCCTTAGCAGCAATATCAGCCATCGTGTTCCCAGAAATGCCAACGTGGCTGGGTAACCAACAAAAGACGATGTCGCATTGACCAGTAACAAGATCATTATATAATTCGATTATTTCAATTAAAAGTGGATGTTTGCAAGAGAGATTTTTAATAGCTTGAAGACAAGAAAGAGAGTCAGAAAATATTATATATTGTTTATGTTTGGGATGTCTTTGAATATATTTAAGAGCTGTTAAGATGGCGTTTGCTTCTGCTGTAAATATAGAGCTGTTATCCGGTATTCTAGAAGATATTGTTCGGGATCCAATAACAGTGGCACATGCCAGTGCGCCACCATCCTTGGACCCATCTGTAAATAAGGATTTGTATGTATTATATTTATTTCTTAATTGACTAAATTCTTGTTTATACTGTAATTCATTTGTTTCTGATTTTTTTAAATGTAGTTAATGTTAAGTCAACGTCTGGCCTCACCAATTGCCAAGGAGGAGAAGAAAGAAGACGGGAGGAGCTATATGTTCTAGCTCAATGCCAGCAGCAGAAAGGAAAGGTTGCACCCTTATACCAAGAGGCGGAACAAGAGAAGGCTTCTTGTTATACAGATCTTCATATAGTGGACTAAAGACACAGTTATATGCAGGGTTTGACTCATTGGAATAAAGTTTAGTAATATACTGTAAAGTTAATTTTATACGGCGTTGTGTAAGAGATGGCTCATCAGCCTCAACGTAGAGACTGTCAACAGGAGAAGTTCGAAAGGACCCAAGACAAAGTCTCAGACCTTGGTGGTGGACAGAATCAAGTAGGTTTAGGTTGCTTTTGCAGGCTCCACCATACACGATGGAGCCATAATCAAGTTTCGAGCGGACCAATGAGCGATATAGGTGGAGGAGTGTAGTTTGATCCCCTCCCCACTTTGAGTTTGAAACAACTTTCAACAAGTCAAGTGCCTTCAGGCATTTAGTTTTAAGGGATTTAATATGCGGAAGAAAGGTTAAATGGGAGTCAAAAATTAAACCCAAGAACTTGGCTTCCTTCACAACTTTGATGGGAGTGCCATTTAAAGATAGTTCAGGGTCTTTATGCGGTTTGTATTTGCGGCAGAAATGAATACAATTAGTTTTGGATTTAGAAAATTTAAAGCCGTTTTCAAGACACCATTTACTATCTTGTTTAAACACAACTGCAGTTGCCGTTCAATAGTATGCATATTTGTACCGCGACAAGAAA
Source organism: Haliotis rubra (assembly GCF_003918875.1). Taxonomy (NCBI): domain Eukaryota; kingdom Metazoa; phylum Mollusca; class Gastropoda; order Lepetellida; family Haliotidae; genus Haliotis; species Haliotis rubra. Next base: position 57,302 of record NW_025765623.1, on the reverse strand, counting down.
TGTTAAAATCATCCACAAAAAGAGATCCATCGATTGAATCATTTAAAACCTTGGATAAACTGTTGATCTTGATACTAAATAAGGTAACAGACAAAATACTGCCTTGTGGAACACCCTGATCCTGATTGTAATGATCAGACAGGGTAGAACCCACGCGGACTTGAAATTGTCTGTCGTTTAAAAAGTTAGCTATAAATTGAGGCAAACGGCCTCGCAATCCGAAGCCATGTAAATCTCTTAATATGCCATATTTCCACGTCGTGTCATATGCTTTTCAAGATCAAAAAGATAGACACAGCGTGTTGTTTATTAATTAGTGCATTTTAACAAATGATTCCAAACGCACTAGGTGGTCGACAGTACTTCTGTTTTTACGGAAACCACATTGTATATCTGTTATAAGGTTATTAGTTTCCAAGTACCAAACAAGTCGATTATTTATCATGCGTTCCATGGTTTTGCAAACACAGCTTGTTAGTGAAATCGGTCGATAATTTGACGGATCTGTATGATCACGTCCAGGCTTAGGTATTGGTACTACTATAGCGTCACGCCATGAGGAAGGAAATTTCCCTGACGTCCAAATATCATCAAAAATGTGTAAGAGCGTCTCTAAAGATGACTCTGGTAAGTGTTTCAGGAGCTGATAATGTATGTTATCAGCACCTGTAGCAGTATCGTGAGCTTGCTCAAGAGCAGTATGGAGTTCATGAATAGAAAATGTTTCATTATAATCTTCCCCATTATCCGAATTGAAATTAATAGTTTTCTTTTCTTCTTGTTTTTGATATTGTTGGAATTTAGGCACATAATTAGACGAGGAAGAGTGTTTGGCAAGAGTTTCACCCAGTTTATTCGCAATATCTGATTTATTTGTAAGTAATTGATCTCCATGTTTAAGATGATGGACACTAGATTTAGAACCTTTACCTTTAATTTTCTGGACCATGTTCCAAACCTTGGACATGGGCGTTCGAAATTATCTTGGATACATAATTTTGCCAAGATTGGCGTTTATTCTGTTTAAAGGTACGCCGCGCTTTAGCATTTAACATTTTAAATTTATTTAAATTATGCACCATAGGATGGCGACGGAAATAATGTTCTGCTTTTTCCTTGCCTTCCTAGCTTGTTTGCACTCATCGTTGAACCATGGTTTTCGGATATGTGGATTTGCAGAGGACTGTGGTATACACTCATCAGCTATGGTAGTCAGTTGATCGGAAAAACAGTTAATAGCATCCATAACGTCACTAAAAAGTTCAGGTTTCAGTTTTGTAGCACACAGTGTTTCATATAAGGCCCAGTTAGCCTTTTAAAATTCCGCCTTGATGATGGAGGTACATCAGATGGAGTTACAGGTTTTAGTATGGTAGGAAATGGTCACTTCCACATAGGTCATCGTGAACTGACCATTCAAATTCATTTAGTAGTTCTGAATTAGTGAGTGACAAGTCGAGAGCAGAATAAGTTCCTGTACCAGGGTGTAAATATGTGTTGGAACCATCATTATAAAGACATAAATCATTATCGGAACAAAACTCCTCCAGTAATTTACCTTTAGCGTTTGTATTTGCACTACCCCAGAGTGGGTTGTGCCCATTTAAATCTCCCATAATAATACAGGGCTTCGGGAGTTGGTCATATAGAGCTTGAAGATCAGTTTTGTGAAACGTTGAAGACGGAGATATGTAGAGAGAGCATAATGTAAACGCAACGTGCAAAGTTAGTCGCACTGCAACAGCCTGAAGATTAGTAGTAAGAGCAACAGGGCTATGGATAACGTTCTGTCTGACTAGGATTGAAGATCCCCCCAGTGGCCCTATCACCCGGAGGTGAAAAATAATGATATCCATTGAAAGAACGCAGGGCAAAAGCATCTGTTTGTTTTAAATAGGTCTCCTGCAGACAGAACGCTGATGGAGTTAAATCCTGGACTAAAAGTTGTAATTCACTGAAATTAGTCCTCAGTCCTCTACAATTCCACTGTATAATATGATTGTGATAAACTATCTTTTGGGGGGATTTATTGGGGATCTTCCCCGTACTTTCTTGTTGGGCGACAAACTGTGCGCCCTAGAACGGACAGTTTCGGACACATCCATGTCCTCAAGGGAACCATATTTGTTATACAAGTTGATTTGATTTTCTGACCCTTTTGGGGCTCTGCCACTGAATTTTTTTGAAAGAATCTGGCTTCTTACCTTTGCCTTTAAGGGGCTGTGTAGACTTTGATGTCGACTGAGATGATGCGTCAAGATCAGAGGATGTTTCACATTGGCTTTGAGACGTACTAGGAACTGATTCAGTTGTTTGGGTCGATATTGCAGGTGAGAATATCACAGGAGATTCAGATTTAACCCAGGTCAGGTTTGTCTGACAGCATGCAGTTGACTTTGTTATTCTAGTGTTTGCTTCTGACGGTGTTCTGGTGATAGAAGCATAACTCTCCTTATGCTCTGAACTTTGAACGAGCTTTTTTGCATCGGCAAAACTAATGTTTTGGGTAAATTTGATTCTATTTATCTCCATTTGATGTTTCCAAACAGGACAGTTTTTAGAGTAAGATGGATGATCCCCTTCACAGTTGGTACATTTTTTTACATTACTGTCACAATCTTCTGTTGTATGTGTCTTTTCACCACAGTGAGCACATACAACAGACAATGTGCAAGTATTGACGCCATGACCGAACTTTTGACATTTGAAGCACCGTAGAGGGTTCGGAATGTACGTGTCAACATTGATGTTACAATATCCTGCCTTTAGAGATTTTGGAGCATTTGGTGAAGAAAATGAAAACAGGTAGGTATTTGTTTTGATAACAGTATCATTTTTCCTGGTCGTGAAACGTTTGACATAGAGTACGCCTTGTTCTTTCATCTCAGAGACGATGTCAAGTTCAGACATATCTGCAAACAATCGATCACGGTCTCTGATGATTCCCTTGCTCGTGTTTAAAGTTTTATGAGCAGTGACGGTGACCGGGATGTTCACAAACGATTCTGTACTCATGAGGTTGGTGGCTTGGTGCCTTTTCCCACACTCAACCAACAGAGCACCGGAACGTAAACGTTTAATATTCTTGACATCACCAGCAATGCCCTGTATACCCTTAGATATCGCAAAGGGGTTCAACTTCAATGGTGTCTTATCAACAGTTTCGATGACAAGAAATCGTGGCCAGTATTCAATGGACGTGGACAGTCTTTGATCAGTATCAACTGGATCAGTGTCTAGTGGACGTTTGGGTTTTTTTATGGGGGTTTCGTAAGCCATGGTTAATTTTTCAAGGTTCGTCATCCGAGCTCCCCACCCACCATGGAGTATCACAAGGACAATGCTAAAAACAAGTGGATTTCCAACTTGCAGCACCAAGGATACCCGGATGATATACTCCAGCAGAAGAATTAAAAGGTTAATAATTCCACCAGATTGGCCCATGAGCCACCGCCTTCTGGGCATAAGACTCTGGGCAAAGTTCATAACATAATAATTCAAAATCACAAACGTTTTAGATAAACAAGTAAGCCCGAAATTAAAACAATTCCAAATGTAATTTGTGCAATGACATATATAGATATAGTCTATACACAGGGCTTGGCGTGACCAGCCGATTGATAGAACCGGGCCAGTTCTACCACCCGTCTAGGTGAAGTAAGGGGCGAAGTGGTGTGTTGGGCAAAGGAACGCTAATCCTGGAACCAATGCCCTCAACCACCAGCCTCCCGTCCTCCACCGACACAGGGGCGCAACCCACGGCAAACGGGTTGGTGGACCAAATATCCCCCCGGGTCCACAACGGGGGGTTGAAGGGCGCTTAGCGTGACCCAGCACCCACCACGAGGAGGTGGCCCTTCACGGGTGCCAGATATCAATAGCCACCAGCAAATATCTGATACCATCATTCTTTTTGCTATAACGAGAGAGGTCTGCCAGATCCACATCAAACATTTCATTCATAAAATTCACCCTTACTTTTAACCTTTTAAATCTATGCTTGACTGGTCTATGTAAACTATAGGCATCTTGATTCTTCACAAATCGTTTCACATTCCTCAACCTGATATGTTGTTGTTTTCTGTTTTTCTTCAATTCATCACGTAGTTTTGATGGACCAAAATAAGCTCCAGGATTTTCAGCATTGAAATAATACTTTTCTATGGCTTTTTCTTGCTTTAACATGCTGCTCTTCTTTTCCGAACTCATGTTGCACTGTGGAAACTGTGACTGACTAAGCAATATATATATATAACATGAAACAGCATGGGTTTATTCATTTTATTTGAACATTCACTAAAGTTTGTTACGATGCATAATGATAACTGTCATGTTACAGAGCATGATGAAAACACTTTTGTATTTACACTGATAGAATATGACCTTCAAAGTCCTGTGAAACCATGTCTTCCATCATTCCCACATCATCATAGTAGCACATACAGTTCATGAGATCCATACAACACACATGACACTGAATTTGTCCACTATGACAGCTCATGTAACGCAACTTATTGTTGTGACGACATATACTGCAACTTTTCTGAAGAGGAGTAAGTTTCTCTTCCTGATAGAGATCGTCCATGATTCCACTGGATGAATCAACAGCTGTTATGTCTGTGGTTTGTTTCTCTTGCTGTTCTATGTCCTCCATGAGATGAGTGTAATCCAACCACCAGCCGTCTATAGTAGGTTCTGTGGTAGGTGTTATGGGTCGGGTTGTGAGGGATGGAGTTGACACTGCTTCAGAATCTTCTCCCAGGTTTCTGAAAATGACAAATAAGATTGGAGAATGTAGAACTGCAAACACAGTAACATGTACGTAAATGAAAAGCTATTCCAAATGATAAACTATTCGCTTACTTTGGTTGTATAGGAGGAGTGGATTTCTTCTTTTGAGACTTCTGCTTCTGGCCACTTTTCTGTTCCTTCACTTTCCTTGGCTTCTTAGCTTTAGCAACACGCTTGTTGGGTGACTGACGTTTTCTGTTACTTGAATTACTATCCTGAGTGGTGGCAGAGATTTTTGAATAATCCAACATCAAGCTCATGAGAGCTGGCGATAGCGAGGGGAATTTCTGTTCTAGAGTCTTCATTCTCTGGAACATCTCTGTGTATGTGTTTTTATACAACTCACTTGTTCGCATCATCGTTTCGTGCAAATGAAGCTGAGTGTTAAGAATATCCTTCATTTCTTGAAACGTACTCGAGAGCAGCTGGTCTGTTGAAAAGTCCACATGTTGAAGGTGAAATATCTTCTGTGCCATATGAATTGCAAGCAGAGGTGTGTTTCTGAAACTTGTTCACTCGATAATGACGATGAAACTGATTTGAAATGTCTAATACTAAAAGGTATATGGTGGGATTGTGTAGAGCATGTAAGCACTGATTGGATGTAGAGTGGTACACATGCAGTTTGGTTGGTTAATACTCTACATCAGTGGAATATTTTATTCTAACTGAGGAATGCTCGTTCGCCAGGGTTGAAATGATTTTCAGAGACCTATGGAATGTTTAATGTATTCTGTGGAATGCTTTATTCTACTCGTGGAATGTTTGTTCACCCGTGACATCAATAGATTGAATGCTTAAGAAGCTTTAAGAATCATGTCACTGGAATGCTTATTCATGTCTTCCGGAATGTTATTGTATTCTATTGAATGCTTTGACTCTCCTCTGGAATGTTTATTCACCATGACGTCAATAGATTGAATGCTTTGAGTATGAATACTCTGGAATGTCTATTGTTGTGCTCAGGAATGCTATTGTGCTCATAGGGAGGTGTGCTCAGGAATGCTATTGTGCTCTGGAATGCATTGTGCTTATAGGGAGGATTAATCCTCAATCGATTGAAGATTTTTGAGGATTACTGCTCTGGAATGCTATTGTTATGCTCTGGAATGCTTTTGTTCTCTTAGGAATGCTATTGTCTGTGCTGAACGGATTACTTTTCCCCTACTGCCATTTTGTTACATGTAGGTACGAACAGGATTTTATCATTTCATGCTGATCGTTTTCAATCTTACTATTTTAATTTAATAAGGTCTATAAAATCGCTGAACCCTGGTGCTGTGATAATATGTTGCGACATGATTCCACGCACCATGGATTTCAGCCAAACACGGGGGTGGTAATCCGTGCGAATAATATAATAAGGCATGTGTGCACGGTTCTCAGATGTAAGAATGTGCGAACATGTAAAATATTGTTTTTATATTTGGGAACAGGTGAACCAAGCCACTATTTATATTGTTTGGACGGATTACACCTTAATGATAAAGGGAAATATCAGCTGAAAAGGTCATTTGACCAAGCATTGTCACATGCCTACAGATAAACTGTTTTCAGCATATATTTCTATTTATTTCCGAATGTAATTGCATATCTGAAGAAGTTTGATGATCCATTTTCGGTATAAATGCAGTTTTTATGAACATCTTTCCGGTTTTAACAATCAATATAACCTTGCATCTTGCAGTATCCATCAATGTTCTTTTGGTCGTTCATCTCTCCACATTAGTGTAAGTAATCTGAATCAAATCGTTGAAATGTTTGTTTAGTACTTTTGATTTACCTTTCCCAGGGAGAAACTATATACAAGATGTTTACATCTGATGTTTTTTGCATGGCAATAATGACAGTACACTGTGACAAAACCCTACCTACAACCACAGCTTGAGTACAAATCTTTATTTATTATCTATGTCAATATATTTTCGCCGATGCAAACTTAAAAATTGCTTTGCTACGTTGGAGTCAATTATATTAATCTGTATTTGGTGCTTAAAAGTCCACAGGCCTATAACACATTTATACACACAATATTTACAACTGTACAGAAGACAGGCCTATGTCAAATATTTACACATTACAACTTTAGGAGAGATTTTCTATGTATAAATGCAAATAGATATACATTCACAGGTTCTGTAATTGATTAGACTAAGTAGTTTCGTTTGTTAATAGTATGGTCATTTATATTTCATTTGGATGGGTATTATAAGATGGTAAATATTCCTTTCTAAGCTTTTCATAGGCGGGGCAGATAAAAGAAAATGGCATTCGTCTTCTTCAGCATTAACGTTACAGAGGTTACAAATTCTATGATTACAAGGAATATTGATATAACGCTGAGCGAGAACGTGATAAAGCTACCGAATTTCTTTACAGTGAATTTTTATAAATAATATTTTTGACATAGTTCACATTTCCATTGTTTATAATACAGACATTTAGAAGACAGATATATTGATTCAAGGGTGTTTGTTGGTAGACGTGTTTCATTGTCTTTACTCAGTGACTACCACACTCGTCACAGCCAGGTGTTAGAGAAGCACGTGCACAAGTGCCCACCAAGTTATTGATTCATTAGCCTGTGCTGTGCCATCTCCATCCTTTCTCGCACACCTGGTTGTCCCTTTCTCTGCACTCCTCCCTCGTAACAAATAGTAAACTGTGTCAAAATTTTAATGATAGTTTCTTAAAGAACTTTTTTGGTGGAGTCCAGAAAATTTTCAAATATAAGAAAGCTGTTGGGTGTTAGTAAATGATAAACATGTGTACTATTTATTTTTATGTGGCAATTTTGTACAATGATAAAATTTGCAATTCATCGGTCCGTTTCTGGCTCAAACGGACTGTAGACCGCTCGGACGAGTAAGGTCGAACGGAAGGGGTCGTCCAGAGTGACCAGGAGAAACGGTGAAATCAGAATGGTCTATCTAACTGACTGTAGTCATGGGCTGAGACGAACCAAAAGTCCCAGACACCAAAAATGTGGATCAAAGTCCTCCCCTAGAAACCTGGGGTGCGCCAGATTTCTCAATTGCAACCAACCCAGAACGGTTTTGTGACGCCGATCAAGCTGAGGGAGGCGTCCAAAAAAGCTGTCGTACATCTTCTGGAAAGTACGAATCAGACGAAACATCCATAAAATCCTCAGCTCCGGAGGCCGAGGATTTAGAACGACAAGCCGTGAGTGTGGGGCGAACCAAACAAGTTTTCTTAGTAGAGGAAGGGTGGTGGCCAGTAGAAGTATTTCTAGCCTTATCTGCAAGCCTACGTGTACAAACCCGTTTATATGCCTTGAAGTCCTCAAGAGATAAGCCAGAGCATTTATCATAACGTTTCTCACAGGAACATTGGCCCACAACAATTCTCATAATTATTACATTTGTTACTTTTTGTTGGTATTTTCTAGTTTTCTTTAGGGGGCTGATCAATTCATTTTTATCTTTCTTTATATGTGTATCCAAACATTTCTTATATTCTTTGGTACATCGGTCCACGGTTCCTAGTATGGTGATCTACCTGCAGTTGTTGGCGATCTATAGCCCATGTTTTCATACTGCTTTAGTTTTACATGCTAGTTTTATATTCACATCTGTGATACTCTAGTACTTTTACTGTCCATCGTCGACAGGTTTTACTCTTCAAAATTGTTTTCGTCACGATATGGCTGAGATATTGCCGACGTGACGTTAAATGTTCAGTCACTCACTCACTTTTGAACATCGGCGATATTCAGCCTCATCAAACTTAGTCTTCCTTTTGAAAAATCAACGTTGTGATTTTTTGAAAGCGTTTACGTTTTACTCGACATTATTTTCCAAATAAGGCTTATCACTGCGATCTCGTTTCGACACTGGTAGAGGCGAGCGTCTCACACCAAACGTTGCACGTGCTGCTCCACTCAGGAGACGCACTATCCCAGTGGCAAACTCACTGACTGCACGTGCTGGGTCGTCGTGACCTGGTGTTGATTGCAATAAATGGGTCAGTTCCAAGACATAGTTTTTGTTGATAATATTTACAATATTTGTTTGCTTTATTTATGTCATACCGCTTTAGTTTTGTAAAAACGTCTCTCGATGAGTTCTTTATCAGTAGGTTTCCAGTTAGTATAATTAAATGGAAAGTGATTCGTGAGTGAGTGAGTTGTCACATCGGCAATATTTCAGCAATATCGTGACTAAAACTAGTTCTAAATTCATAATACATATTCTGAAAGCCATTAAAAGCGCAATTGGCATTTGTAGTCTGGAACTTACAAAAAGTTATATTGACGATTTTTTTTTCTGCGATTCAGAGGATGTAAGGATAAAAGGCTGTTATGGTGACCCATTTCGAGTTCGAGTCCCCGAGCATTCCTCTCACATGAACTTCGATGCTTAAAACTGAACCAAATTGCAGGTTTGTCATAAATTTTGCCCTAGTTTGAATAGTTGTCTCTCGTAATGCCAAACTTTAAAGACAACAGAATTTTCATGTCATTGTGATTTGTCAATAAGAAAAAAAATCACGATAAGTCTAAAAACATGTATTTATCCGCTATAGAGTTTCAATATTGCTGAGTGTGGCGTTGAACAACAGGCGTGAATATTAAAAAACCAAATTTCAAGGTCAGAGTATTGCTGATAGAGATACTGTGGGGACATGAATCGGTATACGTCAGGAGCAAAGATACAACAGTCCTGATGTGTCGCGGAGTGATAATTACCAGAACAAAAGTGGTTATTATCAATTTTTAAAAAAAGAAAGTTCAAAAAACATTTTGCCTCCTCTAGGCCTTCGTAGTAAAGAGCAAAGCTTCTGCTCTTCCAGTGTCAGTTTCAACCACGTGAAGTCCGTGCAATACCGTTGCTCCGACTTAGGGCGGACGACAAGCCGATAGTGAAGCGGCATTAGCCAGGTCATAAAACTTGGACAGACTGTACACAGGTGCGGTGGCCTGTGAGGCTGTGATACGGATGTGGATTGGAAAGTTTGACAAGCTGTACACGAATTGATTGCGAGAGGTCACACACCGTTCTGCCTACAGTCCCCATTTGGGAAAGATTTCCGCCCGTAACCCCCGGTTTTTTTTATCCCCTACCTATGCTTAAGAATAGATATTAATTTCTAAAAAGGGGCGCTTATTTATTTTTGGGGGGTTTTAAGCGTTTAAAGGGGGATTCAGAAGTTTTGGGGCATAAAAAGCTTTTATAAAAGGTTTAGTTGCTAGCGTCTATTTTCTTATCCTACTCAATCACATCCAACCTCACCCCCGCACTACATCCCTTCTTCATGCTCTGCTGCATCCGGAAACTGGGAGAGAGAATATATAGTATTGACTATCAACTAATTATAATGTGCAAATGAAACTGTCTATCATGCAAATGAACATAACTAACTAAGGCTGGAATCGAACCCGTGCCGCTGACTTGATAGTCCACTGGTGTTACCTCTGTGCTACAGAGGACGATGACAGCTGAAGTGATAATGATCGTTTTGAGCTTATGTGTTACTTATGAATGAGACTGACATAATTAAACCTTATTGTCGATTTCATATAAGCGTGTGCTATTGCCGTGATCATGTGAGCATCGCATTAAAATGTGAATACATTAATGAGTTCTTTGCTGTTTTTTATTATAGCTTGTGTCCTTGTCATATTAACTCATTAAGGCCGAGAGCCGCATATATGGGGCAAATTAATCAGCTTCTCACAGCGAGTGACGTGTTTATGGGGCAGGTAACTGGCAGTTTCTCACAGCGAGAGCCACATATATTCGTCAACAGAAAGCACCTCTTATTCAGCGAGAGACGCACATGTGTGTTGTACTTTTAAAAATCGCACTGTACCTATTATTTCAACCAATTTAGTAGTACGTAGCAAATATTAGCTTTTCTTGCGAGAGATGCTACCTTTAGTGTCAATCAAAAGAAGTATTTAAAGTGTTTTGATAGCAATTGCTAATCATTATCATAGGCTTGTACAGCATTGGCAAATGAACACATGTCGGCGATAAAGGGGATTATGATGTTTTACAGAGGTAAGTGTCTGGTATTCTTCATACTAAAATACTTCTTATACACATTGATTGAATTAGATGTAATGGTTTAGAGGTTACTGAAGATGATATTTTCTTCAACTTCCTTATAAATAGGAAACTATACGAAATTTCAAGGACATACAAAGAATTCAAACACAATAGAATAGTTTGCATTTATATGTTAGGTATTATTACTTTGTCATGTTTCATATAATGAAACATAATGTATAAACACAAATAATTATACATCCAAGCCCGAATAGATTAGACATAAGTTAAATTACTAATTTGAAGCTTACTGAATTGTAACTAGTTATTTTCCATAATCTAAAGTTGATAATGTTACCTAATCGAATATCGAGCCTTTGCATCGAATATATATACATGTCAGTGTTATTACAACAATTAAATCTTTTACAACGTTTGTTACAAAACAGTAAGTTGGTAATTCAAAAAAATCTCACACATAGACAGCAGTAATATCATAAGTTATTACATGTAAACCATTCAAAGGTATTTCGAGCATTTTTGTTCAAGCTGTTGAAAGTTTCAAGTTGGTTTGAATTGTAAGTTTTCTATGCAATTTACATGAGCATTGTGTAAAACATTTGTATTTGATCTCTATAATTATCAAATCCGGTGTAATTATCACGTGTATCAATCAACTCAGTCTCTATTGATCCATCGTCAATAAAGGCTTGATAGTATATCAGCTACGGTATCGATACACATGCGTATAATCATTCAATCAGATTACAGTAATGAGATAATTGAACACCTCTTTTGACCTTGATATAACAGCCGCCGGTAGAATGCATATGTAGTTACGTCCTTGTTGAAAGGTTTGTCCCGTGATAAGTGAAAAATAAACAGATGCGCTGTTATATCTTTGGACAACTTGCTTTATGGAGTCACGCCCCTCTCTGTAATGTTTATGCATGCATGCACATCTGTTATCTTATGAACATCGTTTACATTCAGTATAAATATAGGCACGCCCTCCTTCATAAATATTTGGAGGAGGGTGTGTGTGTGTTCAACTGCAAGTTCATACACTATATTAATTCAGTATAGTGAAATTTCGTGAATTCTGAAATACGCGTACTTTAGTTTGGATAATCATTCGTATCAAGGTGAAGATTATATTTACATGTACAGCAAACCATTATGTTTTATGTACTAGTTGTGTGCGTAAAATGTATATGAAAATAAATGCTATCTCTACTCAATGGTTGGATTTCAATCGCTTTGTTTTACGTATCGAAAAACACTAAAATGAGGTCAAATATACTCGCCAAAGTCTCTATCTACTCCTATTTGTCTTGTGTGTATATTTCATACATCGTTACCAGTGTGTATGTTTACAATACACAAACTGTTACATGATAGCAGTAGGGGAAAAGTAATCCGTTCAGCACAGACAATAGCATTCCTAAGAGAACAAAAGCATTCCAGAGCATATCAATAGCATTCCAGAGCAGTAATCCTCAAAAATCTTCAATCGATTGAGGATTAATCCTCCCTATGAGCACAATGCATTCCAGAGCACAATAGCATTCCTGAGCACACCTCCCTATGAGCACAATAGCATTCCTGAGCACAACAATAGACATTCCAGAGTATTCATACTCAAAGCATTCAATCTATTGACGTCAAGGTGAATAAACATTCCAGAGGAGAGTCAAAGCATTCAATAGAATACAATAACATTCCAGAAGACATGAATAAGCATTCCAGTGACATGATTCTTAAAGCTTCTTAAGCATTCAATCTATTGATGTCACGGGTGAACAAACATTCAACGAGTAGAATAAAGCATTCCACAGAATACATTAAACATTCCATAGGTCTCTGAAAATCATTTCAACCCTGGCGAACGAACATTCCTCAGTTAGAATAAAATATTCCACTGATGTAGAGTATTAACCAACCAAACTGCATGTGTACCACTCTACATCCAATCAGTGCTTACATGCTCTACACAATCCCACCATATACCTTTTAGTATTAGACATTTCAAATCAGTTTCATCGTCATTATCGAGTGAACAAGTTTCAGAAACACACCTCTGCTTGCAATTCATATGGCACAGAAGATGTTTCACCTTCAACATGTGGACTTTTCAACAGACCAGCTGCTCTCGAGTACGTTTCAAGAAATGAAGGATATTCTTAACACTCAGCTTCATTTGCACGAAACGATGATGCGAACAAGTGAGTTGTATAAAACACATACACAGAGATGTTCCAGAGAATGAAGACTCTAGAACAGAAATTCCCTCGCTATCGCCAGCTCTCATGAGCTTGATGTTGGATTATTCAAAATCTCTGCCACCACTCAGGATAGTAATTCAAGTAACAGAAAACGTCAGTCACCCAACAAGCGTGTTGCTAAAGCTAAGAAGCCAAGGAAAGTGAAGGAACAGAAAAGTGGCCAGAAGCAGAAGTCTCAAAGAAGAAATCCACTCCTCCTATACAACCAAAGTAAGCGAATAGTTTATCATTTGGAATAGCTTTTCATTTACGTACATGTTACTGTGTTTGCAGTTCTACATTCTCCAATCTTATTTGTCATTTTCAGGAACCTGGGAGAAGATTCTGAAGCAGTGTCAACTCCATCCCTCACAACCCGACCCATAACACCTACCACAGAACCTACTATAGACGGCTGGTGGTTGGATTACACTCATCTCATGGAGGACATAGAACAGCAAGAGAAACAAACCACAGACATAACAGCTGTTGATTCATCCAGTGGAATCATGGAAGATCTCTATCAGGAAGAGAAACTTACTCCTCTTCAGAAAAGTTGCAGTATATGTCGTCACAACAATAAGTTGCGTTACATGAGCTGTCATAGTGGACAAATTCAGTGTCATGTGTGTTGTATGGATCTCATGAACTGTATGTGCTACTATGATGATGTGGGAATGATGGAAGACATGGTTTCACAGGACTTTGAAGGTCATATTCTATCAGTGTAAATACAAAAGTGTTTGCATCATGCTCTGTAACATGACAGTTATCATTATGCATCGTAACAAACTTTAGTGAATGTTCAAATAAAATGAATAAACCCATGCTGTTTCATGTTATATATATATATATTGCTTAGTCAGTCACAGTTTCCACAGTGCAACATGAGTTTGGAAAAGAAGAGCAGCATGTTAAAGCAAGAAAAAGCCATAGAAAAGTATTATTTCAATGCTGAAAATCCTGGAGCTTATTTTGGTCCATCAAAACTACGTGATGAATTGAAGAAAAACAGAAAACAACAACATATCAGGTTGAGGAATGTGAAACGATTTGTGAAGAATCAAGATGCCTATAGTTTACATAGACCAGTCAAGCATAGATTTAAAAGGTTAAAAGTAAGGGTGAATTTTATGAATGAAATGTTTGATGTGGATCTGGCAGACCTCTCTCGTTATAGCAAAGAGAATGATGGTATCAGATATTTGCTGGTGGCTATTGATATCTTGAGCAGATATGCTTTTGTGCTACCTTTAGAAAACAAGAAACCTGAATCAGTGTTGAAAGCCTTCAAAGAAATACTGAAAACTAGACAACCAAAGAAGGTTCGCACAGATGCTGGATCAGAATTTCGAGCAGGCTTTGAGTCATATTTGAAAAAGAAAAACATCACTCACACCATTACACGGAATGAAAACATTAAAAGTAATTATGTAGAACGCTTCAACAGAACGCTAAAATCACTGATTACGCGTTACATGACTCACAACAATACCAAACATTACATCGATGTTTTACCTAAACTAGTGCACAACTATAATCATACATTGCATTCCTCCCTACCGAATTTATCACCAGCACAAGTGAATAAAGACAATGAATTGAAAGTTTGGCAGCATCTGTATGTCAAACCTTTGTTGAAACATCTCAAAAGTCTGCACCCTAGGAAGAAATTCAGATATAAAGTAGGAGATCTTGTTCGCATTCCATATCTGAAGAGACCTTTCAACACAGAACTTGACTTGAAGTGGACACAAGAACTGTTCAAAATAGCTCATCGTTTTAAAAGACAGGAAATTCCACTGTACAAACTCAAAGATTTTCATGATGAAATGATCAAAGGTACTTTTTATACTGGTGAATTGCAGAAGGTCAATAAAGGAGAGGATATTGAGTGGCAGGTGGAAAAGATCTTAAAGAAGAAACGTATGAATGGAAAGACTTATGCTTTGGTTCGATGGTTAGGTTGGCCCAGTTCCTTTGATTCTTATGTGGAGGAAAGTCAATTGAAAAATTTGTAATGGAGAAATATGTGTTTCTGAAGTGTACAGACTCAAAGAAAGATTACTTCAAGGGTAACACCCCCTACCACTTTCGTGTGAAACTGAATCAAAGATTGATGTTTGATGGCTTCTGGATAGTCAGCTTGACAGAATTAAACTTTGGAAAGGTAGATCTCACTCATATGAATGACCCTTATGTAGATGTGTTGTGTAACTTATGTGATAGTTCATCGGTAGGACACACTCAATTACCATTGTTGAGACGTTTAGACCTGAGGGAGGGGCCTAACTTTACATTTGCTAATGAATACAATATACATGTGATGGTGAAAGAATCTCCAGACATTGAAATTAGTATAAAAGCAAGTGATGGAACTCCATTGTCATTCTTGAAAGAAGAGACTCACCTAACACTTCACTTCAGACGTTACCCTTTTGCTGATTGATATGGAGTCTTTACCTCTGTATGTGCCGATTACAACAAATGGCAGAATTTTTCAAGAAACACATGACAGGTAGTTCTCAATTGGTGAATGGAAAACCACAACCTAAGCTCATTACATCTCATCAACCTGATGAAGCATCAAAAGAAGTTCAAGTCAAACTGCAGGTGACTTCTGAACCTCAAAGTGTGGTGGAAAGAGCAGATGCTAAAGAGAAGAGACAGAAATCATTAAAAAGAGCTGCAGGTGAACAGGTGGTCACAACCAAGAGGATACGTCCAACAAGCAACATCCCTTCCAAGACAGCTCGTGTCCACTCCAGTGAAAGAAAAGGATATCTTTAGTTAACACCATGTCGCTGCTCACCAGTAAAAATTTTCAAGAGATTGTTCCCGAGTCTTTAAATTTATTCACACTACCCCCATTTCAGACATGTATTCAACAACATTACTATGAAAATGTACGTCAAGTGAGTCAAATCAACGATGAGGCGCCTTTGGAATTCAGTATTTCTAACACAGGTAGTGACTACCTTGATTTGAAGAGGACAAAATTGCATGTGAAACTCAAGGTCACCCACAATGATGGGAGCTCATTGGTTGATAGTGAACACGTGGGTCCAGTCAACCTGTTTCTTCAGTCGCTTTTTAGCCAGGTCTCAGTTTATTTGAATGACACGCTGGTCTCTTCCACAAACAATCATTATGCTTACAAGAGCATGATGAAAGCATTACTGAATTTTGGAGCTGATGCAAAGACTACACAGTTAACCTCTCAGTTGTTCTACAAAGATGTAGGAGGATCGAACAGTGATATAGAATCAACTGATACAGAAACAGGAAGCAACACCGGCTTGATGACACAAGGAGAGTTCATTGCATTGAGTCAAGAGATGACCATGTCTGGAAATCTATTTGAAGATGTGTTTGAGATGGATAGATACATGATAAATGGTGTACCTATGACTATGAAATTGTACAGATCCTCTCCTACCTTCTGTCTCATGAGCGGTGTGGCCAACAAAAAATTCACTATAACACTATTGGATGCTTATCTCAAAGTCTGCAGACTGAATGTCAACCCAGCCCTGATTATAGCTCACAATACCTTGTTTGAGAACAACTCTAATGCCCGCTATCCTTTCATCAAATCTGAGGTGAAGGTCACTAGCATTCCTGTCTCTCAGTTAACACATACCATTGACAATGTCTCAAATCCCATTGCTAATCGATATATCATAGGATTTGTAGATAGTAGCAGCTTTAATGGGAAATATGATGGGAATCCTTTTAACTTTCAATCGAGCATGATTAAAACAGTCAACCTGTATGTGAATGGTGTCAGTGTCCCAGGGAGAGCTACAAGTGCAGATGATGTAGACACCTATCTCAACTTGTTTGATAGTAAAAAACTTTGGTGTCAAAACCAGGGAAATGGTATTTCAAGAAACGACTTTTTGCTTGGCAGTGCTCTTTTGTTTACCAACTGGATGAAGTAGATGCTGATTATCTCAATCTTGTGAAATCAGGAAATGTGAGACTTGAAATTGAATTCAAATCTGCTTTGACTAAGACATTGAGCTGTGTTATCATGAGTGAAAGAAATTCCATCATAGAAATTGATAAAGCGCGGAATGTGTACATCAAGTAAACATGAAAGCTTCTGAATTGAAGTGTGCCATACAGTGTGACCCTGTCTTACAGTGTCATGTCCTGGGAGTGTATGCTAAAGACACTTTGCCTGTACTCACATCTTCCATGATAAGAAGGGGAGTTGGACTAATTGTAAATACAGACTGTAGTCAAAAGAAAGGACGTCACTGGGTTGCTATGTATTTCAAAGGAAAGAGAGCAGAATTGTTTGACAGCCTATCAGAACCCATTGATGCTGTATTTGATAGTTACCTAAAATCCTATGTTAAATCTTACTTGCACAACAGTAAACGGATACAATCTTTAGATTCAAATGTGTGTGGGTTCTATTGTTTGTATTATCTGTTATGTACATTGAAACCTCACTGGAGTTTTCATCGTATTGTTCATCAGTTTGACATAAGGAACTTCCTATGGAATGATACTTTTGTATCTCAGTATATATGCAACTATTTCAAATACTGTACCCCTTCTTGTTTTTAATTGACAATGATGTACAATGTTTTACCATGTGTATAAAAAAACAAACAAAAAAAACAAAAACAAACAAAATAAAAATAAAAATAGATTTAGTTCAAAATGATGTTTTGTTATGTATAAATACCCTCCATGCTTGTGAGTAAGTTCAGTTTCATACTGAACAGCAGACCAAGATACATCATGGATGAAAGTGCTTGTCTGTTACCTTTTAAAACGCCTACAACCATATCCGTGATAGGCGGATCATCAAGTGGTAAAACCTTTTGGGTTTCACGTCTGTTAAGACAAGCCAATATCATGTTTGATCCTGCACCCAAATTGATTATTTACTGCTATGCTGTGTGGCAAGATGTCTATAGTGAGCTCAAGACAATCATTCCCAATATTCGTTTTCAAGATGTCCTCCCCACAGAACAGGAGTTAAATTCATATTCTCTAGAATCAGATAAACATTGTCTGCTGGTAGTAGATGACTTCATGCAACAAGTGTGCAAAAGTCAGCTGTTTTTACACCTATATACCACATTATCCCACCATCTAGGAATTTCTGTTATCAACATCCTACAATCAGCGTATCCAAAGGGGGAATGTAACAGAACTATGTCACTGAACACACATTATTTTGTGTTATTGTCTAACCCTCGTTCGGCACATGAGTATAAAATTTTAGCATCGCAAATATTTCCAGGACAGGCTAAATATTTCACCGAATCTTCTCAAGATGCTGTAAGTAGAAAGAAATATGGTTATCTGGTCATGGATACCTCACCCTATGAACAGTATGGACGTTTGCGTACAGGTATATTCTCTGATGAGGTGTGCACAGTGTATCTGCCACGGATATAGAGTCACGAGCGTTTTGACATAACTAAGGTAATATACAGCCACGTCTCATCCTTTTCACTTTCATATTGAACAGAGTCATGGATGTGTGTGGACCATTTGATAACCTCGTGGCAGACTGTATTGAAATACCATGCAATAATATTACGTTTGGGCAAAAGTTTAGTGACAGACTGAAGTCTTTCAACAGTTGGCCTGTACAAATGAAGCAGCCCCCAAAGCTCATGGCAGAAGCAGGATTTATCTATACGGGTCAATCTGACAAGGTCTACTGTTTCCAATGCGCACTGAGAGTACATTCATGGATAGCCGAAGATGATCCATTAGCAGAGCATTTTAGACTATCTCCACATTGTGCTTATATCCACATGGTGTCTGAACCCAAAACCAACAAGGAAGGTTAGAACACATACAACTTTGAATATATTAATCACCATAGTTTTTTCAAACCTGACAACTATCTATATAACAGTCAGTTCACTTCACTTCACTTCACTTCACTCACTCTACAGTCAGCTGTCTTTGAACGTGGAACAGCCACCCTACAACATCAACATGAGTGGTCTGATGCAAAAGCATTGGGCTTTTCTTATGATGTTAGAACAAGCTAATTCTGCACAGAGAAAAGCTATGCTGACGCATGCTTCATCTGAACAGTTTAAGTCAGTGATTACACTAGTGTATAATATCCTTGTTGGAAAGATACCACTAACAGAAGACGATAAAAACCGTCTGTCACGTCATAAGTCTGTCATTCGAATCTTGGCCAGTAAGAGTGTGAGCAGACACAGGAAACGTGAGCTCATCGCTGCCTACCATTCAATTTTACCTATTTGCATAAGGAACTACCAAGCCTACTTGTCCTCAGTACAAAATGAGCAAGCCCATGATTCTTCTGACGAGAGAGAATTATCAGAGATTGATGTCCAAACAAGAAGAAGAACAGACAGCTCATCAGGCAGCTCATCAGACAGCTCAGCCACAGAAAGTGAATGAGATAGTTGATGATGATTCACAAGGGATAGCTAACTCGGAACAACCCGCTGATAATCCTGTATGCAACAAGAAGACTGAACTCCTGTTTCAAGTTCCCGACCAGTTAATCAAGGACATTACTTCTACCAAAACCATTGGGAAATTGATGTCAATGTGGTTATTTGTGAAAAACAACATTAAAAAAGGACAATTACGTGTAGATGAGCATTTACAACTTGTGGGAAACAAAAATAATGTGCTGCAAAACTCAAACATTGTCAACTTGATTCGTTTTTTTATCCTGTCACCGCGAAGTAGGCGTTCACCAGTGGGCTATAAACAGTTTCTTAAACTATTAAAGCGTTTACATTTGCCCAAACATTTCATGAAACGTATTGGAAGAAAAAAGAAAGACAAAACACAGATACATAGAAATGTTTTATTTGTTAAACGTAAAGCAGCCAAAGGTGTTCCTGGGTTCAGGTCATCAGGAACACTAGAATCGTTTTATTGAAACCACACACTCTATGTAGTCTATGTATAGTTTGTGACAATAAACAATGTGAGCACAATTGTGATTGTTACGTTTGTTCTCCTTGTGGTCTTGAAGTAGTCACACATAGTGTTCACTTTGTAGTCTTGAAGCAGTCACACATAGTGTTCACTTTGTAGTCTTGAAGTAGCCTCTCATAGTGTTCATGTTTTGCTCTTGCAGTGAAACATAGGATACATTCAGCCAGAGCAAGTTTGACTTCTGGTAGTCATTATGATGAGAAGTCAGTCATTATGATGAATCTTCCGACAAGTGCAGGCATGAGCTGTGTTCAGTTTTGCCTTCCTGACCACACATTTGTTAGTATGCGTCAGGAACCTGTGGTATGTATATTTTAATTTCGTACCACAGTAGACGCAGGTAAAGAGACCTGATTGGTCTTCACCATTTGCGTCAACAGGTAGAAAGCCATTGCAGCTTGTACACATGTAGGTTGGTTTGCTCATCCTGTAAAATAAATAGAAAATAAATAAATCAAACATGTCTAGTATTAAAACAAACATAATGACATGACTATACATTTTAAATTTCAATACGATTCTAAATTTCAATAAAAAAATTTTTTTCATAATAATCATATAGCTTACCTGTTTGGACTTGTAAAATTCCATATTTCGTGCAGATGCAGTGAGTGAGTAACTATACAGTTGATGAATAACCATAAGGTACACTATGAATCCCATCCTCTAGCACATAACGCTTGTTGTCTATAGAGGTCAAAGCCACTTTGTTTTGTTTCTGTGTGTACAAGACGTTATTGAAAGAGCGAATGAGTGAGTGAGTGAGTTATTATTTAACGTCACATCGGCAATATTTCAGCCATATCGTGACGAGAACATTCGAAAAGAGCGAATGAGATGAAAAGAACATGACACAGCTGTTTTGTCAAAAAGACACTCTTTAAACATCTTATGTCTGAGAAATTTCTTGATCACTGTTTTTTTAATACCTTTGGCTGTCTTTTTCTCAATAATTTCCTTATCCGTTTTCATCAAGAAGGAATACATTTTACTTTTTAGTCCACAGAATTCAAGTATGATGTTTCCACCTGCTTCATCCTTCATCTTGCCTGTCACCTTCCTGTTTTGATCGGAATAGAGATCCTTTGGGTCATTGGTAGCATAATTGGAAGTGTCAAATAAATGGAGATTCTGTTTCATAAACACATAGGGGTCCAGGAGGGGTTTATGTGGAGGAGCATGGACCTGCATAAAGAGACTGTCAGTGTCCGTCATGAGCAAATCTAAATGTTCATGTCCATATTCCTTTTGCATCACATTGTAGTAAAAGTCATAAATTTCATATTTAGCCAAATCCAAAATGCTAAAACCGACAGCAATGGGTTGATCTAAATGCACACTTAAATTTTCCAATTCAACAGCAACCACGTCTTCTGAATAAATTTTAACCTGTTTGAAATTGGTTTTTGAGGCCAGTTTTTGAAGTTTGGGTCTGTGTGTCACTAAGTGTACACTTATGTGTTTGCGTTTATTCATACAGAAACGACCAAACACACAGTTGTTCATCAATTTGTAACGGTCTTTGTCACAATCATCCTTTGCATTTTTGCGATTTTTCAAGTTGAGTTCCACATAGGATTTTAACCATGGACCCTGGCTAAACTTCAGCACTCTGTGTATGCGATTCAACACTAAACCATGTTTCAAATACAACTGCAAAGTTTTAAAATGAACCACATAATGTGAACGATCTTTCAAGGTACAAAAAAGTTTTCTACCGGATGATTTCTTTGGAAGTTTATCTATGAGGCGATTGTTAAAATGAGCGAGAAGCTCTTTGTGTGTAGGAGATAACTCGTCAAATGGGATATCATCATGCGTTGGAGCCATAGGGAAAGCAGCATGAACTTGGTGCAAATGACTGGGATATAACAAATCCACTTCCAGAATGTACCCATACTCTCCCCCTACCTCGATGCTTGTCCAGTCTATGGTGGTGAACTCTGCAGGTTCAATGAAATGATAATTTCCTATAGGAAGCGGTTGTAACATGACAGTAGCATACAGTGAGTTCACATCAAAGTAGAGTAGAGTGGACGTGTCTTTCTCTGGAGCAAAATCACTCATATGTTCATTGTTGCTTTCTGCATATTTTTACCAATGACAGACACGCCACCACGAATAGAATGTTCAATAAAATTGTAAGTGTCTACATCTGTGAATAGGTCCAATTTAGCCCCTGTGATTTTCATAGCAGCATCCAAACAGAAACCAGGCATGGAATAGTAGTGACAAATGTCAAGTCCATAGTCAACTAAACAACCAGTTCTAAAGGTTTCAATAACATCAGTTAACAGCAACACATCTACTGTCACATACAATCTCATGAAGTCGCTCATGGATTGGCATTGAAATGTTTGCCATAACTGATGGGCAAATGCATAGTCATCCTCACTAACACCCTGCTCAGTCAATGAACTGTAGAATGCTTCCTTTGAAGGCAAACATGTCTCGCTTAGCGTTTCCCAGGAATCCATATGTTCATAGGGAAATGGTAGTTTTCGTGTTAACAAATCTACATGCTGAGGAAATTGTTCTTTCAAATATACAAAAGAATCCGCACCTTTTTTCAACAGATTTTGTGTCAGTGCATCCAAAGAACTTTGTAAAAATTTGTAGGAATCCAAAAACACTAATCTATGGTCTACTGTGAAGGACAGAAATTGCTCAGTGGTATGAGGTATCACTGTGATCTCACGATCACCAAACTGTTGTGCTACTTCTAACAAAAGATGAGCATCATAATGTTCTAGATTGTGAAACATCACAATCACCTTTTTTCTTAGTTGAAAGTTAAGATTGCATTTGTTATGCAAGACTTGACGGAACTTCCCCGACAAGTGGTCATGATCCAATACTCTGTCTGTTCCTAAGTGCTTTCCACACAACCCACAATGTTCTGTAGTAGCAATGACAATTTTATCTTGGTTAGTGAGTTGCATGGGTTTGACAGAATTAAACAGGCTCATGATGGCATCATATTCTTCCAAAATGCTGTTGATGAAATGTTCTGCTGCGTTTTCACCTATATAGGTTTGAATGGGTTTGGAATACTGTTCATCGGTACACAACACCTTGTAGGCATAGCCGCATGGGACATGACGGTTTAAACATGAAGAATCATCATCTTCAGTCACTAACAAGCTTTCAAAATCGGCTACAATCAAAAACTTGGCTCTTTCAGTTTTGCTTTGTGATCTTAAACCGAATTCATACACTGCTTCCTCTGGTTTAGGTAAAATGACTCTTTGCGCTTTCTTAAAACAATAGTGTTTGTGAGCTTCCAACCTTTCCTGAGATGAGTAAGACCACAAGCATTTTCTACAAACAAAACACATGTTTGTGTTACCTTTTCTGTTTCTAACTAATCTGTTCAAGTTGGTAATGAGACAATAATGTGTGTTGGGTACCTTGTCTATGTCCATGGCTTCCTCATGATCCTCTAACCCCAAGACTCCCTCAAAATCATCTGGTTGACTTTCTTGTGACAATAACAATAAATCTACACACCTATTTTCCTCCACGTTCGACTCATTACTGATGTACATAGGGTACAAGGTACCATCTTCAAAACCGTACACATTGATGCTCAACTGGTTAAGCTGTTCAAAACGAGGAATGTGTTTCAATGTCATAGGAAAAGAAAACCCTTCTAAATTAAGCCTATTCAAATAGGGGAGGTAATGTGTTTCTCTTTCCTTGTTTGACGAGGGTGGGTACAATTTGGCAAGAATGGAGAGAGCAAAACATAAATCATTGTCTTTGTTTTGAATATTTAAAATACAGCGTGCATGTTTAGCCAGGGCTGGAGGAAGTGGAATGTAAGTACCACCGTTCAATGGAGCGAACTTCACCACAGTCAGTTTCAAAAGGACAATGTCAGAAACATTTAATCCTGAATGAACCCCTTCATAATCGTCTAGTGTTTGCAACATTTTGCTCATGGCATCCAAATATTGTTCTATCAAATCACTACCTTCTATGGCTATCTGCATGCTGCTCCTAAAGTAGGCCTCGTGATAATTTGAATGAGTATCTTCGCTTGGTTTCTCCATTTTAATGTGCAAACATAAAGCCCATTTAATTGCCTTTTTCTCACCTATTTCTGACTCAAGGGTTGAAATGACATTACTCTGTTCTCGGACTAGAAATTCTAATGCGTCAGTAGATGTTTGTCCTTCAAAATCATACTCTCTAACATCACCATGTAAAGCCTGACTAGAACATGGCTTTGAATGATCTTTGGGTTGACTAGGATGACGGGGCGAAGCGGGAGGAGCATTGGAAACAGGAGGTGAATCAGGGGGTGCTACAGACACTGTTGCTGGCTTAGACTTTTTCTTAGCCCTGCCTTTACCATGTCCTATCATATCATGACCTGATTGACTTTTGTGCATACGCAAAGCCTTTGAGGTGGGAAAGGATTGATCACAGGTTGGACAGGTATGAGCAGGAGATCTCTTTGGTACGCAGTGATGGTTTTGATAATCAGGAACATTTTGAAAACAATGTGAACATTGATAGTGATAGGTCACTTTTTGTCGACAGGATTTGGCATGCCTATTCAAATTATCTTTTCGGTTGAAAGTCTTCTGACACAATGGACAAGAGTATAAAGTGTCTACTCTACCACAATGTCTTTGGTGACGTAGTAAATTATGTTTAAGACCAAAGGTTTGCTGACAATGATCACAAACAAACACCGGGGTTGTTGTTCAAATCACTCATGACTGGTTACTGACCTCTAAACAACGATGTGTACAACCATTGGCTATTCATCAATGACTAAGTTACACCCCTTGAAGATCTGTAGAGAGAGGAAAACCAATAAAAGTCTCATAGCTCAGTATAATGCACATTTATATTGGGCACAATGTTTGTCTTGCTCTACCTATAAACGATCAAGGTAATGTCGAATGTTATAGAATTATCATTGCAACTAACTGATGATAGCACATGCAACACAAGCTTATACTTAAACATTACACAGACAAACTATTCAATAAAGTCAATAAAAATGCTTACCTTTCTGTTGTTTGCAAGAACTGATGAATCCTTGGTGTGACAAGGCTAGGCTTTTCCAGAATGCGTATGCTTGCCTGATGTCCTGTGAGTGAATGATAGGAAAGCCCACTCTTTTATAGATGAAATATTTTTGCAATATCATGGTTCTTTTGACTAAGTACTAACAATGTCTGTAAGGGATAATGAGTTCTGTAAAGTGCCATGTCATTGCAGTTATCGTGAGAAACTCCACCGAGTCGGATTTTATTTGTCTACATTTTAAATAGAATTCTAAAAAGATGGATTGAGTCAGCACATTCCATGAATTGCAACGTGACAGCATTGAACTGAAAAAGATGGAGTGAGTCAGCACATTCCGTGGATCGCAACGTGACAGCATTGAACTGAAAAGAAATGATGAATCAAATGGATGGGTGTGTAACATGAATAGGTACTGAGATGTCTTTGAATACACAGGTGTGTTAGGAATGAAGGCGTTGGTGTGCTACATGGTGATTTAGTAACTTTTGTGATATTGCTATCTCATTCCGTGTCAAATGATAGGTGGGGGCACAATTATTTTGTATGACAACAAGGTTCACAAGAACCATATAAAATTATCATGGGTGCGGTCAAACAAGTCACATTGTACCTATCATGAAACTTGGATTAAGAAACTCTCTTTGTGAACACAGTGAGTACCAAAGATCTTTGGTACAAGCCTTGATTTCAAAGGATAGGTTAGTGTGGGAACTGAACATCGTGCACGGTAAGAGGAGTCCTGAAACAAGACCTTCTTTGTCTACATTTTGAATAGAATTTCCAAAGTAAGGATGACACTGCGAAATGTTTTGTCATTCTTTGACACAAGAGCTCGATTTCAATGGTTGAGATTGCGTGGGAAAGGCAACATTTCTCACGATCTGTTCATCATGCAATTAAACAGAGTTGATATAAATATGAGTCGTAAAGACCAGATCATTGCTTCCACTCTTGAGCGTTGACGATGGCCGACAGCAACACATACCAGTTTGCAGAGGGACATTACCTCTCAGTGAACTACTTCAATGGTGTTGTATATACACACCTAACCAATTGGAACAGCAGAGGGGTGAAGAAATCGATATCCATGACCTCCGAGGTGTTCAAGCTGCTCATGGGGTTGGCAAAAGACTATACCACTAAAGTGGAAGAATTTGAACCGCAGCACCACCTGCCTGATGACATCTCCGAGCTGGACATAGTACTTCCGCCTGCGGTTGATCCACTAACCAGTGCATCGTCTCAGCCTCCAAGACAGGTTCCCGTCAACAATGCAAGCAGTCACCCACCACTGGCTCCAATTCCACTGACTAGACGACCAACGTCTCCAACACCCATGAACCAACCGGGTGCCATGATGCTACCACCACCATATTCAGGACCAAGCCGGGTAAACAGACCAACGCCCTATTCACGCGGTGAGTTTTTATTCAGCAATATGGGAACTGTTGAAGATGAACGCTGTGTGTACTTCTATTCGAGAAAGAGTCATTTCAGTCAACACTATCTTGTAAAGATGGAAGTGGATGGGAAAACCTTTAATTTTGCAGAACAGTATTATATGTATCGGAAAGCTTTGACTTTTGGAGATTCATT
Source organism: Haliotis rubra (assembly GCF_003918875.1). Lineage (NCBI taxonomy): Eukaryota > Metazoa > Mollusca > Gastropoda > Lepetellida > Haliotidae > Haliotis > Haliotis rubra. The sequence goes on along the minus strand of NW_025765623.1, from coordinate 30,625 downwards.
TATTGCTGAGTGTATTTTGAATTCATCATCTCCATCCGAACAGAAACATTTAGGTAAACGTGTGAAGAACTTTAATCGCACCATCTGGCATAAGATAAGTGCACAAGTGGTGGAAAAAGCTAATTATGCCAAATTCACTCAGTCTGAAGAACTTAAGTCTCTGTTGTTGAACACATACCCTAAGGTGTTAGTAGAGGCATCCCCATACGATAGATTATGGGGAGTTGGGCTCTCTCTATCAGATTCTAGGATTAGGAATGAATTAAACTGGCGTGGTCACAATTTATTGGGAAAGATCTTAATGAGAGTGAGACGACATATTTCCAGCGAGTATATAGACTGAAGAATAAAGATGGTGAATTTGCATTGTGTATTTCCCTTAGGTGGATGTTATATTTACATTTTTCCGTATCGCAGCATCTGCATCTGCTGTCCGTGCACGTGAGTGAGCCAATGGAGAACCTACAGAGTGGTAACCAGTAGGTTCACCCAGACGATACTGTCCGAGCAGTACATGACGCGAGTGTATGCAACTACCGCTTGTGTAATTGTGAATAAAAAAAAAAATTTAAATATAATATACATTTTGTTGTCTATGAACCAACAAGATCATGTGGTCTTGTTCCCTAAATGTAGACATGGATGCTTATGATGAGGTTGTGTAGTACAGTGACCAACTTCTTGTTGATCAACTCATATCATGTTGAACGATGGAAAGTAAATACTGTGTATACCATGTACTATCCTGTTAAGGGTGTATGGAGACGTCTAAACACACCATAAAACAAAATATGTTTATTAAAAAAAAAACAAAAAAAAAACACATCAGGTTACAAACCGTCATGTGTGAACGATAAACTGTAAGCAAAACATCAGGTTACAAACCGTCATGTGTGAACGATAAACTGTAAGCATAACTGTGAGGATGAAACACATCAGGTTACAAACCGTCATGTGTGAACGATAACTGTGAGGATGAAACACGTGAACGATTATAAACTGTGTAACATATGTACTGTAACACATGTTTAACCATGAAACTGTTTGTAGTGTAACACAACTGTCAAATACTAAGCGTAACACAAACAAAACCACATTGGGTTATACAAGGTTCTAATTGTTTAACTTCCTTCGTCGCTGCAACTTGCGTTGTTGTCTCATCGTCCGAAGTGACTGCACAACCTCACGTAAACGGTTAATAGCTCCATTAGCACTTGTGCGCTCCTGAGAGTGGTCACGTGATGTAGTAGTGGTTTCCTCCTGAGAGCGGTCAGTGACTTCTTGCAGTTGGGAAGTCTGACTGGATGGAGAGCCATGACGTGATTGCTCCTGTTGCAGTTGGGAAGTCTGACTGGATGGAGAGCCATGACGTGATTGCTCCTGTTGCAGTTGGGAAGTCTGACTGGGTGGAGAGCCATGACGTGATTGCTCCTGTTGCAGTTGGGAAGTCTGACTGGATGGAGAGCCATGACGTGATTGCTCCTGTTGCAGTTGGGAAGTCTGACTGGATGGAGAGCCATGACGTGATCGAGAGTGGACAGGAACTCGACGTCCATCTACTTGCATCTGGTACGTCTGAGAGGACTGACTGGATGGAGAGCAATGACGTGTTTGCTCCTGAGAGCGGGCAGGGACTCGACGTGATGGTGAACTTGGTGGTGAAGTGTGAGGTCTGTTCAGATAACGTCTGAGGCGGCGGATACGTAGATAAGAACGGATCTGGTTAATGTATCTCAGGATATGTCGTCTCGACACCACACCTGCGACGATAAGTATGAACAGAACCACCAGTGACAGCAGCGCAGTAACCACGTGGACTGAAATAAAATATAATACAAAACTCAAGGGTACAGTTTCATAACATGCTCAAATACAAAGACGCGTGAAGGTTCAGGGTAGAATGCCTTCAGCAACTCATGGGTGACACATGTCATCAGTTCCCAACTGTGCAGATCAATACGCCGTATTGCGCGGTCCACAGACCACCTCCATATAGCTGGAATATTCCTTGGTGAGGTGTAAACCTTAACTCACTCACTCACTCACTCACTCCAAAAGCTCAAAGGTGATGATATAGCAAGTTGGTTCGGTATGTACATTCACACCACGTTGCTTATGAGTTATGATGCTCACTGGTACTTACCGAGGTTGTTGTCACCATGGCGAGCGTCAACATCTTCAACGTCAACAAGATCAGTAGCATCGTCACCATCCTTAACTCGGCTGTGTCTCTCAAAGGGACCTGTGCAGGGTGGGTGAAAGGAATAGGTGTACTACAAAAAAAAAATCATATTTCTTCCTCCTCGTACATTTTCATTTCAATATTCGTTGATTCTTTATGTTTACTTAAAATCATATTTCTTCCTCCTCGTACATTTTCATTTCAATATTCGTTGATTCTTTATGTTTACTTTCCAATCGTTTAAAAAGAATTCCATTTTTTATATTCTGATCACTGATTTGAAATTTACACCATTTCTTATAAACACGGACAAGAATGATTAAAATAACGATCAAACTAATGCTTGCAAAAAATATGCCTAAAATAATACCTGTAGAAATGTTGTGGGTGGATGTTTGAACGGATGTGGAGAAGGTAAATGCTGGGGGGGGAGGGTAGTAGGTTTGGAAAAAAAGGTAGTGTGTGTTGGAGAGGATACTATAGGAAAACTAGTAGGTGTTACAGGAAAGGTAGTTGGTGGAAGGGTAGCAGGTGTTGGAGTAGGTATTGAAGGTGGAGTAGTGGATGCTATAGGAAAACTAGTAGGTGTTACAGGAAGGGTAGTGGGTGTTGATGGAATGGTAGCAGGTGTTGGAGTAGAAGGTAGAGTAGTGGATGTTAAAGGAAGGATAGTGTGTGTTGCAGGAAAGGTAGTGGGTGTTGGAGTAGGTTTTTCAGTAGATGTTAAAGGAAGAGTAGTGGGTGTTGCAGGAAAGGTAGAGGGTGTCGGAGAGAGCGTTGTGGTCGAGGCTGATGAAGACATCTGGACTGGAAATGGTAACAAGAATTAGTTTCAAACGTAACTAACAAAATTAGTTTCAAGCATAACTAAACATTGTTCAGAAATATAAGTGAATGAGTTGAGCTTTACGCTCACTGACTTGTTTGATGTGTGTGATCGATTCCTAAATGCACAGCCTGATGCTCATGCTGTTGATCGTCATGAATTGTGGCAACGGACTTAATTATTTACAGAGCAGTAACGGCAAGCAGGAATATAGGCACAAAGTGAGCGACACTCAACTCGCACACTTTGAGAGAATAAAAAATCTAGTTAGAAATAAAACCGTCTTATACCATGTAAATAAATAAATAAATCAATAAATGAGTAAAAGAAAATACTCACCGATACATTGTTTTCCCTTGACGAAAATGATCGTCTTTTCACCACCGAGCAAACTGTTGCATGAAGCTTTTCCTCCAATGATTTTCTGTAAAGAGATATCAATGATTACTTTTAATTATTATTGATAACATAAATCTAATGTTATGAGCAAGATATAATACTCCGATGTTTAAAGCAGCTTGCAAACAAACACTATTAGAATAATTACAGCTACACATGTCAATGTTGATATAAAATAACACTTACTTCGAGTTTCGGGAATTTTTTTAGATCAATTCTTAGTCGATCAGTAATGCCTTGAAGTTGAATGACTGTGGTGAGACCATATTCTGCGCCTGTGACATGCTCTAACAGCTGACCACTTATGGGTCTACATCTTAGCAATTTTGCCACTGGTTCACACATTTCACTAAACAGCGAAATACAGTTTGCACCAGTGGTCAACAGACCAAGCACCAGCACTACAACGATCATGGTTAGCAAACAATGGTGAATAGGACTTCGCTTCGCTTTTATTTAAATATATTATACCAACTGAGTGTTGACAATGACAATTAATGCATGTTTCGTAAACATCATTTCATCCAATAGTAATTAATGCACATTCGCACAAATCATTTTCAACCAATGACAATTAAGACACGTTCGCAAAATCATTATCATGCGAAGCACGTATCTGACGTGACCTAAGATCAGAAATGTCAGGTGCTCATGACATCCGTGTGACTTTGCTGAGACATGCACCAACTGGGGCAGTATCACTGCTGTCACTCTTGTAGCGTCAGGGAGGCGGTGGGAAATGTAGACTTACTTAAATTGGAAGGCTTTAGCATTCTAGTAAAGACTTGGTAGTTGGGAAAAAATACTATGGTTTGGGAGGGAGCGGTGGATGTGAGACAGACTGGTTAAAGGAGCCTCGCGACTGGAGTGAGACAGACTAAATGATGCTTAAAGAGCTCGCGCGACTGGTGTGAGACAGACCACCTACTGCTTAAAGGGCTCACTGGTCAACTGGTGTGAAACATCCTTAAAGGGTGCGCTAGCCGACCTAACCATGTGACTGCTGGGTTCCGTACCAGGTAGCAAGCTGTAGTTAAAGGGCTCGCCCGTCAACTGGTGTGAAACATCCTTAAAGGGCCCGCTAGCCGACCTAACCATGTGACTGCTGGGTTCCGCATCAGGTAGCAAGCTGTAGGTGTATGACACACAATCCAAAATACATTCAAACAGATGAATATTGCAAACTAAAATATGGATGTTGCACAAAGTTTTTTGATAAAATTTCATGATGATTAAATAAGAGTATCTAGTTCATACAACAGTAATTTAAGCTTGATTTCAGACACAAATAACTAGCGATACAGCGAGTTCAATATATCTTTGGCATATAGTTCACTAACATCGTGCATAGATAACTTACTTTTGCAGATATAACGATAACATATTTACGTGACAAGATGAACATTTGCTAAAGGTGTACTTACCTCTAAGCATTCACAACGTATTGAACAATTTGGTCAAATTGAAACTGTAGCAAACCTAAGTAGATATCCTTAAATTCATTTGGTGAGAGATAAATTCTAGTAAAATTTTCATCCGAAATTTCGATCTCCCATGTTAATAAATCTACTTTTAGAGTGACAGAACAATTTTGCAAAGGGCAAAATTGAAGTGTCTCGTACAATGAAAAAGGATAATTATAATTTTGATGTTCCACAAGTTTTGAAAAAATAAATCCAAAGGTATTTCTCAAATTATCGAACGAAATATGTGAAGAACAAAAAGATATACTATGGTTTGCTTTAACTACAGCGAAATCGTATCCCGAAACAGAAGGTGAAATAGTTAGATAAGCCATACCGTTTGATCAATATGATGTTATAACATCTTATATATCTCACAGTCTCAGCTTTAAAAACGAGAATGGTGACATAGATTTCAATGAAAACTACAAGTCATGGTGGGGCGTATTCTTCAAGACAAAAAGGAAAATGTCTACGTTTCAAGAAGTTAGGTACATTTACATAAGCGATATCAAGTCTTGCTGACGTTGGCATGACAAATATCAAAACCTTGGTCATGGGCGGTGACCACACTTTGTTAACCTAGGTGACTTTCTTTTTGCAAAGAAGTCCACCCTCTGCCCATAAACTCATTCACCTACATTTACCACAAAATGGTAAATACTGTATCAAAGGTGATGTGAGTGTGTTATGAATATTCTGTACATTTGAACAGTTTCATGCTGGAGGGATGGAAGATGTTTTGAACGTTCTAGGATTACTTGTTTGAGTGGCATTTTAGAAGTTGAGACGTACAATATATAACAAGTTTTATGGATAACAACTTCTTTATTTTCGTGAGTGCGACGTTTCGATACAGATTCTTGTACCGTTGTCAAGCAAGAGTGATACATGAAGTGTAGGAGCTGCATATATATACTGTATATAACAATGAAACAACATAATAGACAAAGGAAACAACATAATTGCCATGATTGGCTAAGCAGTAAGCTGATGAAGCCAGTAAGTACATAAAGGATAGTGAATGGAAGCCAGAGATGTAGTTACAATGAGATGTTTATACAATGGATGCGATGTTTATACAATAGACTGGGCTTGGTGGAGGAGTGGATCATAAGCAGATGGAATGAAGTATCCTTGGTCACGGTTGATGGTAGGCTTGTGGCGTTTGATGTGAATGGCTTCTGTGAGCTTGCGTTTAGTGAAGTCCGTTTGGTTGTTGGCGAGAATGGTGATGTCGGACCACTCTATTTGATGATTGGGGTTGGCTTTGATGTGGTCATTCCATCTGCTTATGATCCACTCCTCCACCAAGCCCAGTCTATTGTATAAACATCGCATCCATTGTATAAACATCTCATTGTAACTACATCTCTGGCTTCCATTCACTATCCGTTATGTACTTACTGGCTTCATCAGCTTACTGCTTAGCCAATCATGGCAATTATGTTGTTTCCTTTGTCTATTATGTTGTTTCATTGTTATATACAGTATATATATGCAGCTCCTACACTTCATGTATCACTCTTGCTTGACAACGGTACAAGAATCTGTATCGAAACGTCGCACTCACGAAAATAAAGAAGTTGTTATCCATAAAACTTGTTATATATTGTTCTAGGATTAAGGAAAGTAAACCAAACATTTAGCAAAAAACAGACTCCTACTTTGTCGGATCGTCAAATAGAGATACTAGAAAATCAACCGATAATTAAATCCTATTGCGAAAAGTTCAAGAGAGAACAGAAACTGAAAAGACTGAAAGAGATAAGACAGAGAGGGAAAGCAATTAAGAAAGAACAGAAGACAATGGAAGAGAAAACAATTAAGCAAAGGAGAAAGAAAGAGAAGATAGTGAAGAGGAAGAGAGGAGAGGACAATCTGGAAATATTTAAGGAAACAACTAGGAAGAGACAGTGTTAAATATCAAGTGTATGGTGGAACTACAGGTGTTAACGCTACCATTTTTGAAAAAAATGAACATGAGCTGTCTAAAGACGATAACGGAGTGCATATGCAAACCCTGTTATGTTCAACTTTAGGTAAGTTTCATTCATTTATTGTGTTCCATTGAGTAACAAGTGTTACATGGGTGGACAAAATGTGCCATCACACTTAAAGGTGTTGTACTTTACTATGATGCGATGTTATTGATGCATTACAATTCCATTTCATAGACCATGAACCGTAAAACATTCGCTCGAACGCAACTGCTAAGGCGTTATGAGGTAAAACCGAACGCGTTACTTTGCCTGTTTCTGCGTTTTGGCGATCAATTTCGAGAGCGTACGGGAACATTGATTCTCTGCGTATATGCTTCAGCGAGCATTTCAAGTTTTTCAAAGCAACGTCTCGTTCATTCATTTATTCATTCATTTATTTGATACATTCCAAACTCTATGAATGAGCACGTTTCATAAAGTTAACCTTTACCTTCTATCATAGATCTGAAAAAAACACTATATATAAGGTAACGAGCTGCTCAAAGGTTAATGTATAACTTGGTTGTTCACCGCATATCGTTTGAACGGTTTCAGTTGACTCAGGATTTATCATCCAAAACTGTGTTCCACAGGAGATATCGCTTGTGTGAGATCAGACGATATCTCCTAGGAGATATCGTTTTGACAGTAGATTTTGCACAATGCCCTGACAATGCTATGACGTCATGAACTTGATGACGTCACAATGCTATGACATCGCTGCACTGCAAATCTAATGGCAGTACTGTGTTCAGAGATGTACATTTTTCATTGAAAACTAATGAAGAATGATTTTGGATGATAAATAGAATCTCACCCTCGTGTCTTCTGATATCAAATATATCAACACTCGTTGATAAAAGTAAAAATATCCTCGGCAAGCCTCGGATATTTGTTACTTTATCAACTCGTGGTGATATATTTGATATCAAAAGACACTCGGGTGAGATTCTCTATGTATCTGTGTAATGCTATCGTTTAATAGTTTGCATACTTTGCGTTAAAGAGCACTTTGTGGAATGCCAAGGTTAAATAGTTTGCCTAGTTTTAAGGACGTTAAAAGGTGCACTTGTGGAATGCTATTGTATTCGTTGGAGGAACTTGTGGAATGATATCGTTAAATAGTTTGACTCATTCCTCTGGAATGTTTGTTATATAAGGATGAATCCTCATTCGAATGAGGATTTTTGAGGATTACTTCTCTGGAATGTCTATTGTATTCGTCTGGAATGCTATTGTATTCGTCAGGAATGCTTTTGTTCTCTTAGGAATGCTACTGTCTGTGCTGAACGGATTAGGATGAATCCTCATTCGAATGAGGATTTTTGAGGATTACTTCTCTGGAATGTCTATTGTATTCGTCTGGAATGCTATTGTATTCGTCAGGAATGCTTTTGTTCTCTTAGGAATGCTATTGTCTGTGCTGAACGGATTACTTTTCCCCTACTGATGCACGATATTAACCTGCTTTGTTATTTAAGCTAATGAACTAATTGCACTCACTATCATTTTCTATTTTCGACCCTAGACATGAACCAAAATATCTATTGTCAAAATAGGTTTGGGGTAAATTCCGGCGGGTAACTGAAATTTGAGAAAACGTCTGTACGCAAAATGTCTGAAATCCGAATAAAAAAGAGGTTATACTAAGTATGTTCATGTTAACGCTTTTACAAGAGTATTTTGCTACGAAAATCATTCATACATTGTCATTATTAATTTGAAAATATAGGTAACAATATTTGTGCAGCTACCATAATCATACAATGGTGTAATATATTTGGGGACCTGACGGTTTAAGTCTTTGTGGATACAACTGTCTGTGTTTTTATTGCTATAACCAGTTTCTGCCTTCTATGTCAGTATCAGATTACATAAGGTCAGTTATTTAAAATGTAATCTATTTTCCATAACAAACGATATAACCTACTGACCAGAAAGGCTTAGCAGCCCAACCAGTAATACTTATCCCCTCTCTCTTTCTCTCCCACTTTTTCTCTCACACAAACAGACAGAAGCATACACACACACAACACAACAAAACAAAACAAAACATAACAAAATCTACCTTTGTTTAACGAGATAAAGAACCACTTTAATAACCGATAACATCCATCTTACAAGGAAACTATTTATTATCAATCATCCTACACTTAATACACAGCATGCTAACTCCTGCCGGACAAGAAACGGCATTTACTAAAGAAAACAGAAGGACCAATGCTCACCCATGGAGCCGATATATGAACCTTTTAAACAGACGCTTTATGCTCATGAAGCAAACCTTCCAGCTCTGCGAGGGGAAAATTAGGTCTGCGTTATGTGCATTTGACCAGTAGTGTTAAGCCAGTTTTAACTATGTTTTTCTCTTCTCTACTAATCCGGCCAATCAGGATTTTATGCCTGAGTGATCAGCTCGTTAGGTCTATCGGTCTACCTTGCTTATAGACTGGTACACATGTACATTCAAAATGAAATCCGATATATACAGTTTTTAAAATTTATTTACATATATGCAACTCTGTAAAATTCAGATGTTACATTACACTGTTCATAGTATTATGATTAAGTTTTTGAGTTGGTGGGCATGAAACGTTAAAGCATTATTGTTTGATTATGGATTTGGGTAAATGTAGAGAAATCAGGATGTTGGTATTATAATTCGGTTCATGTCGTCTTTCAAGCAGAGGTGTATAGACATAGATGAGTAACGCTGGTTTGAAGGTTTCCATAAGTATAATAAACTAACTTTGTACCGTTCTATAAAACACGAGGCAAGCTTTGAAGTTTACCTGTCGTGTATCTCTCCGATACTGTAGCCATAAGTTTAAGGTTTAAATTGAGAAGAAATGTTATGTCCTTTGTGTGTAGTTAGGAACATAGAATCGGAATATCACCTTTGTTTAGTGTGTCCATTTTATGATGGTGAGACGCTCTATTATTCCTGCTTGTTAATATACATATATTTCCGTCATAATTAAAATTTCTCAACAGTTGATTGCATCTGAAAATACCAATGTATTATCATTCCTTGGAAAGTATGTATTCCTAGGATTTAAGTTACGATCACGTTTTCTACAGTCACATGTATAATATATATTTCAGGCGCTTCATTATGTTTTACGCTGTATTTCGTACCTGTATAATGGGCCAGTGGCCCCCATACCGTCAAACTCATCTCATTAAGTGACAGCTGTCATTCTGAACACGATCCAATGTAGGAGAATACCTACTCATATAGGTGATATCTGATTGATCAGTATTCAATTAGTTAATTAGTCAATCAAGAAATCTCATGTTTAAGCCACTTAACAAACACCAATCAGTTCGGCGAACGTCAAAGGAAAAAAGGTCTGCCTCGTGTGAATAGTTTGAAACCTAAAGGTCTGCGTCGTGTGCAAGACACTAAATAGACATTATGTGTGGGGCAAGAAAGGCGCACACGTTAATAGTCTGTGTAGCCCTTTAAAGTGTAGGTGTTCAATCATGGGTATCACTTCACCATGTGTTTCTAGTTATCTCAGTGCATTATGGCGTGGTCGGACGCGCTAACGAGCCCGGTGTTACAGTTATATTAGCGAACCATTGACATATGTTAATCTAGTGTCCAATTGGCTACATTCCATTTAGACATTACCAAATATTTACGCGTGTATTAAATATATGACAAACCTAACCCTGGTCATACAAGATTTCAAGGGTACTGAAATCCATGTCCTTCATTCACAACATTTACGTTTATTGCACATGTTAGAAAACACGAAAACAATGGCCAGATTTCCACACCTGTGAAACCCATGTAAATACAGGGTTGAATGTTCAACTATTTAAACACCTATTTAAACGTGTGTAAATATGACAGCCAGATGATACGTAGATTTCAAACGTTGTTCATATGGCCGCCAGATGACACGTTTATTTACTAACGTTAGAAAATTTGGGTAATACAGTCATTTTGTGTGGTGGTAGCGACTCATGAACCCCTACTTTGAATAAAAATAGTTAGTGCAGATATGACTTTACAAAATGCATTCATTTTGTCAAAAGTTGAAATAACCAACAGTTATGAAATGCATCCTTTACTGACATCTGATCAATTGGCTTTCACAGGTCATAAAATTATTCATTATCCTCCATATATAGAAAGCATGAATATTTAACTAAATTAATAAATAACTGAACAAAATTTACTTCAGATATCTTAACTAAATGACAATAAAACTCAGTTTTATGCAAAATGTGAATTAGATGTTTGTATTACACACAAAAAATCAACATTCACCTATTGCAGATGGAATCAAGTTCCTCCAATTTAGCAGTTAGTAGAACTGGATCAAGTCGGCTTGGATAAACAATGCTCCCACCCTTATGTCAAAATGAAATTAGCAAAGTAATGTACAAAATGTTGAAGCTGGATAATGCAAATTTCAGGAACTGGCCCAACATTGGGCATAGTTCCACAAGCAAAACATTTCTACATTAGGGAGTGGTAATATTTGTCAGAGAGGGTAAATGATGCAACCTTGAAATTCTGTTTCTGTTTCAGATTTCCATTATGGAAGGTAAACAAGGGAAAAAAAGAAGCCACGATGAGGCGGAGAAGGGAGACGGAAACATTTACTCTGGATATATCCAGAAAACCTCACCTGTCAAATTGAGCAGAAGGAATTTCAAGTACTTCAATGCGGTGCTACAAACAAATGATGACTACAGGGAAATGGTCATATTTAATGAAAAAGTGCACAGTGCATTCAAACTTGCAGAAAAACAAAGGTAAATCAAGTCTATTTGCAACCACAGATCAAACTGCTGTTTGCCATTCAGAAAACTGAAAAGAGTCCTTAACTTTCATAATCATATGCAATATTTTGCAAGATAAAGTATAATAATGTTCCTTTCCACTGCTTGAATAATAACCTGTACTGTATTTCATGTGTTTTTAGTTTGTATTCAGTTGAAGGTATGGGTTTACTTGTAGAACATAATTCATAAGCAGTTATATGTTTTGATGAATATGTATGTACATTAAGTAACTGGCATAATTCATTTTGGTCGTTACATTTTGTAAATCTTCTTGCCATTTCATCACATATAGCTACCATGCCCGATTCAATGTCACTCATGGTTATTGGACAACAACAATTGAGTGATTTAAAAAAAAAGTTCAACTATTATACATTTGTGGAATGGTTGTAAGAGTACCTTTGCAATGAAATATTAATTCACATCACTAGTACATGGCCAGATACAGCTTTTTGAGAAAGGACAGCTGCACACTTCATTTTCACGAGTGAGTGAGTGAGTGAGTGAGTGAGTTAATATTGAACGTCACATCGGCAATATTTCAGCCATATCGTGACGAGAACATTTTACATTGTAATGGAATATGTATATATTATAAAACCTGTCATCGAAGGACAGTAAAGCAACTAGAGTATCACAGATATATATATGTAAAACTAGTAATTGAATCTAAAACATTTTAACCATAGGGGACAACACAATCTAAAAATGGGCTATAGATCGCTAACAAATGAAGGTAGATCACCATACTAGGGACCATGGGGACTTACAGTACATTTGCTTCCTGCATGGGCCCTAGCTGGATTTATATCATCCCCTCAGCCGTTAGCAATTAAGACATATCTAGCCATACATTAAAATTACAAATATTCTACGATTAAAAAACGGAAAGTTGAAATTTACTTTGAATGTTTTGGGACTTACGTACCCTCTCAGGAGGACAATAATTTTACAGTACTTTAACCCCCCTCGAGGATACAGCCACTAACAATCTATGTTACTAATTCAGACTTCCAATCATAAAATATTTAGCTATTTACAAATCTGTTAACAAATTTAATTCTTTTAAAAAGTCAATAATTAAATGATGACTTATATTAGTAAAAAGATCCTTCATAGTTCGGGATTTGAAATAGATATCCCTTGTGATGGAGTACTCAACACAGTCAAGCAAGACATGCTTGACTGTGATTCGTTCAGCACAAGGGATACAAAACGGAGGATCCTCACCTTTTAATAGGTACTCATGCGTATATCTAGTGTGTCCAATACGACATCGTCGCATAATGACCTCTTCAAATCTGGACTGACAACCCAAGTAAGTGTAACCGATATAGGGTTTTATTGCATGTAATTTATTGATACCCACTTGGGTGTCCCACTTCTTTTGCATCAGATCACGGATATAAGATCTTATAGCAGCTTTGTAATCAGAGTATGGGATCAGAAGTGGTGTCACAGATTTGTTGAGTGCTGCCTTAGCAGCAATATCAGCCATTGTGTTCCCAGAAATGCCAACGTGGCTGGGTAACCAACGAAAGATGATGTCGCATTGGCCAGTAGCAAGTTCATTGTACAATTCAATAATTTCTAATAAAAGTGGATGTTTGCAAGAAATATTTTTAATAGCCTGAAGACACGAAAGAGAATCTGAAAAGATGATGTATTGTTTATATTTACGGTGTTTATTAATATATTTAAGAGCTGTTAGTATTGCGTTTGCTTCTGCTGTGAAAATTGAACTGTCATTGGGTAGTCTGGAAGATATTGTTTTGGACCCAATGACAGTGGCACAAGCAACCGCGCCACCATCCTTGGATCCATCTGTATATACGGATTTATAGGCATTATATTTATTTCTTAATTGACTAAATTCTTGTTTATACTGTAGATCATTAGTTTCTGATTTTTTAAATGTGGTTAATGTTAAGTCAACTTCTGGCCTCACCAATTGCCAAGGAGGAGAAGAAAGAAGACGGGAAGGAGATATATTGTCCAGCTCAATGCCGGCAGCAGAAATATATTGTTGGATTCTTAAACCAAGAGGTGGAACAAGTGAAGGTCTTTTATTATACAAATCCTCATAAAGAGGATTAAAAACGCAAGTGTGAGCAGGATTGGATTCATTAGAATATAACTTTGTGATATATTGTAGGGACAATTTGATACGGCGAAGTTTTAAAGATGGCTCATCGGCCTCAACGTAGAGACTGTCAATGGAGAGGTTCTGAAAGACCCAAGACAAAGTCTTAGACCCTGGTGATGGATAGAATCAAGTAGTTTGAGGTTGCTTTTACAGGCCCCACCATATACGATAGAGGCGTAATCAAGCTTCGAGCGGACCAGTGATCTGTAAAGGTGTAGGAGCGTAGCTTGATCCCTTCCCCACCTTGAATTAGACACGACTTTCAATAAATCGAGTGCCTTCAGGCATTTAGTTTTAAGAGATTTGATATGCGGAAGAAAAGTTAAATGGGAGTCGAAAATGAGACCTAAGAACTTGGCCTCCTTTACAACCTTGATGGGAGTGCCATATAAATTTAGTTCTGGGTCCTTATGTGGCTTATATTTTCGACAGAAGTGTATACAATTAGTTTTTGATTTAGAAAATTTAAAGCCGTTTTCAAGACACCATTTATTTATTTTGTTTAAACACAATTGCAGTTGCCGTTGAATAGTATGCATATTTTTACCACGACAAGAAATATTAAAATCATCCACAAACAGCGACCCATCGATTGAATTATTTAAAACCTTGGACAAACTATTTATCTTTATGCTAAAAAGTGTTACAGACAAAATACTGCCTTGTGGGACACCCTGATCCTGATTGTAATGATCAGAGTGAGTGAGTGAGTTAATACTTAACGTCACATCGGCAATATTTCAGCCATATCGTGACGAGAACATTTTACATTGTAATGGAATATGTATATATTATAAAACCTGTCATCGAAGGACAGTAAAGCAACTAGAGTATCACAGATATATATATGTAAAACTAGTAATTGAATCTAAAACATTTTAACCATAGGGGACAACACAATCTAAAAATGGGCTATAGATCGCCAACAACTGAAGGTAGATCACAGTGCCTTTGCTACCTGCATGGACCCTAGCTGGATTTACACCATCCCTTCAGCCATTGGCGACAGAAGAGAAATCTAGCCATAAATTAAAAACACACTTATTCTACGATTAAAAAGCAGGTACACTTAGATTGACTAAATGTTTTGGGACTTACGTACCCTCTCAGGAGGACAATAATTTTACAATACTTCAACCCCCTTTGAGGATACAGCCACTAACAATCTCAGTTGCTAATCTAAACTACCAATAATAAAATATATATATATTTACAAATCACTTTACAAATCTATTTTTTTTAAAATGCAATAATTAAATGAGAACTGACATTATTAAAAAGATCCTTCAGAGTTTTGGATTTGAAATAGATATCCCTTGTGATGGAATATTCAATGCAGTCAAGCAAGACATGCTTGACTGTGATTCTTTCATCACAAGGGATGCAAAACGGAGGATCTTCGCCTTTAAGCAAATATTCATGGGTATATCTAGTATGGCCAATGCGACATCGCCGCATAATGACCTCTTCAAATCTGGACTGACAACCCAAGTAGGTGTAACCAATGTAGGGTTTTATTGCATGTAATTTATTAATACCTACTTGGGTGTCCCACTTCTTCTGCATTAGATCGCGGATGTATGTTCTAATGCTGGTTTTGTAATCAGAGTATGGAATTAGAAGTGGTGTCACAGATTTGTTGAGTGCTGCCTTAGCAGCAAGATCGGCCATTGTATTCCCAGAAATGCCAACGTGGCTGGGTAACCAACAAAAGACGATGTCGCATTGGCCAGTAGCAAGTTCATTGTACAATTCAATAATTTCTAATAAAAGTGGATGTTTGCGTAATGATCAGACAGGGTAGAACCCACGCGGACTTAAAATTGCCTGTCAGTTAAAAACTTGGATATGAAGTGAGGCAAACGACCTCGCAAACCCAAATCGTGTAAATCTCTTAAAATCCCATGTTTCCAAGTAGTGTCATATTCTTTTTCTAAATCGAAAAAGATCGACACTACATGTTGTTTTTGAATAATGGCATTTTTAACAAAGGATTCTAAACGCACTAAATGATCGATCGTACTTCTATTTTTACGGAAACCACACTGGATATCTGTTATAAGGTTATTGGTTTCCAAGTACCAAACAAGTCGATTATTTATCATGCGTTCCATGGTCTAGCAAACACAGCTTGTTAGTGAAATCGGTCGATAATTCGAAGGATCAGTATGGTCACGTCCAGGTTTAGGGACGGGAACAATAATAGCATCCCGCCAAGAAGCAGGAAATTTTCCAGATGTCCAAATAATATCAAAAATGATTCTGGTAGGTGTTTTAGAAGCTGATAATGTATGTTATCAGCCCCTGCAGCAGTATCATGAGCCTGGTCAAGAGCAGTACGAAGCTCATGAATAGAAAATAGTTGATTGTAATCTTCCCCATTATCTGAATTCAAATTAACAGGTTTCTTTTCCTGTTGATTTTTATAATTTTGGAATTGAGGTAAATAATTCGATGAGGAAGAGTGTTTGGCCAAAGTTTCTCCAAGTTTATTTGCAATATCAGATTTACTAGTTAATAATTCGTCTCCATCTTTAAGATGCTGAATGCTAGATTTAGAACCCTTACCTTTTATTTTCTGGATCATATTCCATACTTTTGATATCGGCGTTCGTGAATTTATTTTTGATACATAATTTCGCCAGGATTGACGTTTATTTTGCTTGAAGGTACGCCGTGCCTTAGCATTTAACATTTTAAATTTATTCAAATTATGGACCATAGGATGGCGACGGAAGTAATTCTCAGCTTTCTTCCGTGCCGTCCTAGCCTGTTTGCATTCAGCGTTAAACCATGATTTTCGGATGTGTGGAATTGCAGAGGATTTGGGTATACACTCATCAGCTACTTTATTGAGTTCATCAGAGACATTTTTTATTGCATCAGGAACATCTATAAACAGTGCAGGTTGAAGTCTGTTACAACAGAGAGTTTGATATAAATTCCAGTTAGCTTTTTTAAAGTTCCATCTAGAGGATGGGGTATTATCAGATGGGTTCACAGGCTTTAATATTGTTGGGAAATGGTCACTTCCACAAAGATCATTGTGGACTGACCATTCAAATTCATTCAATAGGTCTGGGTCTGTAATTGATAGATCTAGAGCTGAATAAGTTCCCGTGCCAGGATGTAAATAGGTGTTGGAACCGTCATTATATATGCATAAATCATTATCTGAACAGAACTCTTCCAATAGTTTACCTTTAGCATTAGTATTTGTACCACCCCAGAGTGGGTTGTGGCCATTTAAATCTCCCATAATAATACAGGGTTGTGGGAGTTGGTCATATAGATTTTTGAAGTTCACTCTTCTGAAGAGCTGAAGACGGTGATATACAAAGAGCATAATGTGCTGCAAACATGAAAAGTGAGTCGAACGGCAACAGCCTGTAGACCAGTAGTAAGTGAAACAGGGCTATGGATAATATTCTGCCTGATGAGGATGGAAGATCCGCCAATGGCCCTGTCACCCGGAGGTGAAAAATAATGATACGCGTTGAAATGGCGTAAGTCAAAAGTGTCCGTCGGTTTTAAATATGTCTCCTGCAGACAGATTGCTGATGGTGTATAATCTTGGACTAATAGTTGCAATTCACTGAAGTTAGTCTTTAGTCCTCTGCAATTCCACTGTATGATATTATTCTGATAACCTATCTCTTGGGGGGATTTATGGGGGATCTACCTCGCACTTGTTTGGTGGGCGACAGGCTGTGTGCCCTAGTTCTCTCATCAAGAGATCCATATTTGTTGTACAACTGTATTCTGTTTTCTGACCCTTTGGGGGGTCTTCCACTTTGTGCTTTTGAGGAATCAGGTTTAGGTTTATTTTTGGCTTTACCAGTTTGTTGACCAGTAGATGACGATTGAGACTTTGAACTCGACTGAGACTGTTTACCAGAAGATGACGCTGACTGCTTTTCAGACATAACAGGAAGTGAGTCTGTAGTTTGAGAAGACATTGCAGGGTACAAGAGCTCCGGAGAATCGCTTTTGACCCAAGTCAAATTTGTTTGACAGCTTGTGGACAATTTGGGCACTTTAGAGCTTGACTCAGATGGTGTTGCGGTTACTGAAGCATATGTTTCCTTAAGGTCAGAACTCTTTACAAGTTTTTTTGGCTTCGGAAAAGCTAATGTTTTGGGTAAATTTGATCTTGTTAATTTGCATTTGTTCTTTCCAAATAGGACAATCTTTGGAGAAGGAGGAATGTTCGCCTGAGCAGTTGGTGCATTTTTTAAAATCACTGGTACAATCTTCTGTTGTGTGTGTCTTCTCACCACAGTGAGCACACACAACAGACAATGTGCAAGTATTTACACCATGTCCATATTTCTGGCATTTAAAACACCTGAGCGGGTTAGGGATGTAGGTGTCAACTTGGACGTTACAATAACCTGCCTTCAGTGATTTGGGAGCATTTGGGCATGAAAAGGAAAACAGATATGTATTAGTTTTGAAAGTTGCATTGTTTTTCCGAGTTGTAAAACGTTTGACATAAAGCACGCCTTGGTCCTTCATTTCAGACACTATGTCAGTTCTGACATGTCAGCAATCAATCTGTCACGATCTCTGACAATGCCTTTGCTCGTGTTGAGTGTTTTGTGAGCAGTGACCGTGACCGGAATACCGACAAAGGTTTTCGTGCTCAGAAGGTTCGTGGCTTGATGTCTTTTCGCACACTCAAGAAGTAGAGCACCAGAACGTAACCGCTTAATGTTCTTAACATCACCGGCAATACCTTGTATACCCTTCGAGACGGCAAAAGGATTCAATTTCAATGGTGTCAAGTCAACAGTTTCAAGTAGAAGAAAACGTGGCCAATAATCAAGTGAGTTGGGCAGTCTATGGTCAGTCTCAACAGGATCAGTGTCAAGTGTACGCTTGGTCTTTTTTTATGGGGGTTTCATAAGCCATGTTTAGTTTTTTAGAATTCATCATCCGAGCTCCCCACCCACCACGGAGTATCACAAGGACAATGCTAAAACCAAGTGGATTTCCAACTTGCAGCACCAAGGATACCCGGATGATATACTCGAGCAGAAGAATTAAAAGATTAATAGTTCCACCAGATTGGCCCATGAGCCACCGCCTTCTGGGCATAAGACTCTAGGCACAGTTCATAACATAATAATTCAAAATCACAAACGTTTTAGATAAACAAGTAAGCCCGAAATTAAAACAATTCCAAATGTAATTTGTGCAATGACATATATAGATATAGTCTATACACAGGGCTTGGCGTGACCAGCCGATTGATAGAACCGGGCCAGTTCTACCACCCGTCTAGGTGAAGTAAGGGGCGAAGTGGTGTGTTGGGCAAAGGAACGCTAATCCTGGAACCAATGCCCTCAACCACCAGCCTCCCGTCCTCCACCGACACAGGGGCGCAACCCACGGCAAACGGGTTGGTGGACCAAATATCCCCCCGGGTCCACAACGGGGGGTTGAAGGGCGCTTAGCGTTACCCAGCACCCACCACGAGGAGGTGGCCCTTCATGGGTGCCTCATTTTCACGAGAGTTTCAATGGTCATTTAATAAATTTTCAGGACAAAAGGGGGATGCGCACCCATCCTCTGGATCCGCCTATGTAGTGTTGATAGGGTTGAACTTCTTATGTACAAAACGAGACCTGACAGTGCGAAGAAATCACAGAAACATTTGTTTTTATGTTATTGCAGAAGCCCAGTCAAGGTCACAAACTGCCAAGCCTTGCCAAATAGGATGAATGTCTCCAAGATGGATCTAAGGTTTGGATCCGAGGCTAAGCTGGAATACCTGGACAACCTTCCTTTCAAATTTCAGAATGTGAAGGACGTCAACAAAGACATCATCACCTGTGAGGACACCAATGCGAGTCAGATCATTGCTAAGGACATCAACGCACAAATTCAGTGACTCTTAACACCATAAAAAGGGATTAATTTGACCTGTACTGAGTGACATTGTGAGAAAGAAACAAATCGAAACGTTATGTGTATAGGAGTGATTCTTGATACATGCCCCCAACTGTCTTTTAAATCCACACACCTCTTCAGTGAAATTAATTGACATGCTTGTTTCTACATGTTCTAGAATCTAAACTATTTTTAACACATAAACATATGTTAAACTGTATCTATGCCCATGTAACAGAATTGGCTATTTCATCAGTTTTAACATGTTCATAATTTTGGAATAATCTAAATGTTTAGATGATTGCAATCAGTAACTAAACAGGACAGGAAGTAGATTTTAATGGGTCTAGTTCTGGCTTTGTCCATAGCAATGCACAACAAATCTTATAAAATATATTGAATATTGTATGATAACATGTTTATGTTAATGAACAGTTAAAATATAAAACACATTATGTATGATAACACATTAACTCATATCAGTAAATACATACATTTGATAGACAATTGAAAATCATCTCAAATATGTGTGTGTGTGTGGAGGGGGTTGCAGAGCCAAAAGATGATTTAGTCAACTAAAATCATTTTGATAACAGCTACTGATAATTAATAACATTACTTAAATTACTGGTATCATATGCCTTGAACTAAATGATCAGATACAGATTTCAGATTTTATCACACATTTATTGCAACTGCCATTGAAATATGATTATGAGTTTGTGCCAGTGATTGATGTATTATATTAAAACATCTCTTTCATATTGTTTAAGGTCAACATTACAGCCAAGATTGGGTGTACACTGAATGAAAAAGAAGTTGTGATATATGGAAGCCTAAAGACTATGAAAAAGGTCCTTGTGTGTGACTCAACAGGTTGTGTCCCACTTGTACTGTGGGAATGACTTGTTAGCCAAGTGTCTGAAGGGCATTCTTTCAGCTTTGAAAATGTTGCAGTTAAACAGTTTGGTGGCGAACGCTATTTGACAACCACGCCAGGAACAAAAATAAGGGAAGTGACGGAAGTTGACTGCAACATCTCTGTTATGGAATCATTTGTACCTGCAGCAACAGGCACAATCGAAAGTGTGCAAGTGTTAAAAGCATTGATGTGCTCTAATTGCCACAATAGTATGGATGTCAAACCTGCATCAGCCACCTACAAATGTGAAAAGTGTCATATGCGACAGAAGTCTGCTAACATTGTAGAGCAATTAAAATCAAAATTCACTATGAAATGTGCAGACACTGGGAAGTCATTGCACCTCACAGCAGAGGGAGATTCTTTAAAAACATTTCTGAATTCCATCAAGTGCCATGAAGCAGAATCTGATGACATTGAAGAGGCGATGCTTTGCTGTAGTGACATCAAAGTTTCATATCAGAACCATCAAGTGTCAAAGATGGAGATTATCTAGAATCTGACTGTGTTTAAAATCTTTGTTCAAGATATTCAGTGCGATTGTGTAGCAGATGTGTAAAAACTTTTGTTAATATACCAATGACCTCAGTGTTCGCGAATAGTGTCTGACCCTCTGACAAATCCGGCAGACTCGCCAACGATCTGATAGAAGTCTACAACCCACCGGCCCCAGTGTCCAACTGTATATTTCACAATGACTTTGACTGAAGTTGTTATATGTGACATGTGACATTTGTTTGCTGTTTATTTTATCTTAATTTTTCTTATGTTTGTTAATAATTTCAATGCCAATTATAAGAAATGTTAAATCTGAAATGTGTGTTTAATTTTATTCTATGGGTCCTGTGAATTTTTAATGGGTCAGACAAACATCTTAAACTTACAGGACCCTATGTCCTGTTACCTTGAAACACCATTCGTGAACACTGTGACCTAGTTTAGATTGCCCACATGGGTATTTCTTACTGCTAAGTGAAAAGCCGATTTTTGGTATCCATCACCGTGATATGGCTGAAATATTGCTTAACACGATTTAAGACCACATCAATCAATAAAACTTGCAACATGTCCCAAAATATTACTCACTTTTGGGTGTTTGTGAAAACATAAACATAATTGTTGATTGTCTCTTAGTCTTTTTAGTTGTTTTTGATCTGTGACACAACCTGCTATGTGTCTTTGTTCAAGATTTTCAGTGCGGTTGTGTAGCAGGTGTGTAAATTTTTTTGTTTAATATGCCAATGACCTAGTTTAGATTGCCCACATGGGTATTTATTACTGCTAAGTGAAACGCCCATTTTGGGTATCCACCACCGTGATATTGCTGAAATATTGCTTAACACGGTTTAAGACTATACTTAATCAATGTACCTAAAATATTGCTAACTTTTGGGTGTTTCTGAAAACATAAATATAATGGTTGATTGTATCTTTGTCTTTCTGTTGTTTTTGATCTGTGAGTGAGTGAGTTTAGTTTTACGCCGCACTCAGCAATATTCCAGCTATATGGCGACGGTCTGTAAATAATCGAGTCTGGACCAGACAATCCAGTGTTCAACAGCATGAGCATCAATCTGCGCAATTTGGAACCGATGACATGTGATAACCAAGTCAGCGAAACTGACCACCTGATCCCGTTAGTCGCCTCTTACGACAAGATAGTCACCTTTTTATGGCAAGCACATGGGTTGCTGAAAACCTATTCTACCCCGGATCTTCACGGATCGTTTTTGATCTGTGACACAGATACACTTTTCTTAGAGTGAGTGTTGAGGCTATACATTTTTATTATGCACAAACGAGATTTTGTAACCACTATTATTATTCAAGACATTGTCAATATCACCAGATGTAAACCTATTTTGTCCTCCAATCAATTTGTAGCTTCACAACATGGATAAAGAACAAAGCCTTTTGTCAACATGCTTACCTCTACACAAATACATAACTATGAATCTTGAAATCTCTGGTCATCATAACAAGCCTACTTTCTTATTTCTGCTCCGAAATATTTAATCATTGATATCGAAATATTTCAGTATTCATCCTGCTTAATCAATGTTGGTCCATTTTGTTAAAGAAATGTCTGATATTATAAGACAAGATTTGATTCAGCAACATATAACATTTGGAGACAAAATGTATTTGTAACTTGAGAGAAACATGCAAGTACATGTTTGGGAAAGTCACTGGTATACAGAAATGGGCATTAAGTGCAATTTGATATTCAGATTTTAGCAATAAACTGAGATGGAGTTATTGTTGAATAGGGCCAGTCCAAGTGGCAAAACTCAAATTTATCATTTGATCATGTTATATTTGTTAAGAGGCAGTTAAACCCAGACACATTATAACCTATCTTTATTTGTCAAAGTGCTTTGATTAATAACCACTCCCAATTCCATTTGGTGTATTTTGAAGGAAATATGTTGAACATGCACTACTTAACATAAGGTAAATGGACAAAGTAAAACTTTTTAACTCGAAGAAAAATGGATAAAGGACTGTATTGTTATCTTAAAAAACACTTTACAAAACTGCTCTAATGTCCACGCACTGCCTCACATTTCCCTTTGTTTAAAGTGCATTTTTCTACACAACGCTGGAGTGATTTTACTGATATTCTAAGTATGAATAGATAGTATATTTTCTGTGTGAGTGTCCCAGTCCATTCCCAAAATGGACCAAGTGTCATTAATTCAAAGTGTAAAGACCAATTTAGTGACAAAAAAAGTTTGAATATATTCACAACCCAGTAATATTATATACATACACCTTTTTAAGAGTGAAGTCAACAAAAATCAGGTACATAAAGATGTTTTAAGCAAGAAAAATAAAAAAAAGATATATTGTTGTATAAGGTTTTACTTGTGGAATAATTTGATGAATGTCAAGAAGAAAATGGCATGTGTAGGTTTTATTGGATAAACATTCTTCACTCTCTCTCTGTATATATGTTTATCATCAGATATTAGTGATCATTTGGAGGCAAATCTATGATTTTCTGGTGAAAAAAGCTATAACAGAGATAACAAATAAGAGAGTGGCATACAGGCTTTAGGTTAAAAACAGTGTTGCAGGTATATGTAAGTGCAGACTCATGGTTACAATTCACCTGCCAGAGGGGCAAGGAATACTCTATACGTTATAAAATATACAATGTAATAAGGTTGTCATCCATAATACTTGCCTTCAATTATTTAAAAAAATGTTCGTTTTATATATCAACATGTTTTTTGAATACAGACATGTTCTTATTCAACATATACACAACCTGTATTCTGAACACACAGATGTTTAAATGTTAGTGCCGAAGTAATTTTGATAGTTACAATAACAAATATATTTATACGGGAAAACAAACTACTCATCAACGTATCCACCAATTAGTAAGATTTCCGTCCGTATCCCCCCTAGATTTTAATGATAAGGAAACATTTCTTTGAGTGCCATTTTCAGAAGTTGGATGTGTCTTTCAGAAAAACAATTAAAGAAACATGTTAAAACTCATCCTTATCAGATGAGGAATATATGTTCAGGTGATATGATTTGAGTAGAATGAAATATAAGGGGGAATACGGGAGGAAGTCTTTCCAATACCACGAAAAAAGGTGACACGCAAACTGTTTCAGGCTGTGTCATATCCCATAGTAAACGATGGTTGCGGTTGAGTAAGCCATCGTGGATACGAAATGGAACAATTAATGAACGTAAAATCTTCAACGTCAAATACTTAAAACCTGGAGAATATTACCTTATACGCCATTGCAGCGAGTCTGTGTAATCAAAGATGTATCATCGTCTGATATGAACGGAGAGAGAGTCGGCAATCTTGCTGTCACGGCGCCTCAACTCCTCACAGCGACTGACCGTACACGATGCTGTCCGGAGCAGAGGTTTTATGGTTACGAAAGACAACCCAGACTTTTTCAACGGCCGTAGCTAGACCTGGTAGGGGGGACAGCAGCCTTCTAAAGAGGGAACTATTTCAAGCTACAGAAGGGTTTATTCTCAGGACGTGAACAACCTGAAATTTTGCTTTCAGAGGATGTGGACAGACGGTGTACCTTTGATGTCTGTTTTTTTTAAGTAAGGGATTAACTGGTCGGGAAGTGTTAAAATCTGAACTGTTATCCGGTGAGTGAGTGAGTGAGTGTAATGAATAGGCGCACTGACCACTGAAATAGCTTACTTGCTTTGGATTCACACTGTCACTTGCGACAGCATGGTACAAGCAGCTGGATACTGATATTGGCTATAGCAAATACAGCACCCTATCGCCTCATCTCAACATTCCAACACTGCAACCGTTGAAATATAAGCTGACATGGCGCAAGACCAGTATCTAGTAACACCCTAATGTTGATCATGACTTGTCAGGCACAACTATCGGCAGACAATGCGATAGAAGGTGGCCGTTCCCGGCAGTGACGTTATGTTATGTCATGACTGTCTCGCACCATCGCTTCTCCGGCAACAGCTGTCGATAGTGGCGGTTGGGTTCGCGCAAGTTGTCAAACGGGCCAAAAAATTACAGTGGACGCTCTCTAATCCGACATTCCCTGTAATCCGACATGTATATTTGGTCTTGAATTTGTCCCTACACAATATCATATAAGAAACTCCCTCTAATCCGACATCCCGCTAATCCGACATCCCTCTATTCCGAATTCCGACACTCAAATTCGGTCCAAAAACATGTTTTTCATGCAAATTGATTTTCTCCAAACCGACATTGTAATTTCACAAGAGATTGCATCAGTGAACACATGGGCGAGAGGTGGCCTGCAAGGCGAAATAGGACTGGCAGTTAATTACTTGCTAATTACTTCTTCAAAGGATTCATAGATTGGCAAAATCACATGTTACGTGCTTGTTATGATTCGCTGACATTTACTTTGACACTGAGATCATCTCAATTTAGCATGAATATTGCCAGTGCAACCAACACAAATTATATTATAGTAAGGAGTCATACTGCACTACAAGTCAATGGCTACCCCGCCTCCTAATAGAGGAAGCACTGAGTTAACTCTAGATATAACTCTATATAAACACACGTTTCGATGTTTCTACTGGTGGACTGAATTTTTCTAGATTCATCATGAGCTCGGTAGCAATGTAAGTATGTCAATACGTCCTTGGTAATTTTGCTATATGTTGTTGAAAAGGTGAGGTGAAATTGGATTTGAGGTCGTGATTGAGAATATTTCGCTCATATCACGACGTGCATGAGTGTGTGTGTACGGCTGCTTGTACTAGCCCAGACTTAAGCTGGTTTTAATAGTGCTAGCCCACTAAGATACCATGCCGCAGTGAAGCATGAATACCCCACTCATACACATTATACTGACTCCGAGCCAACCAGTCCTTATTGTACCAATTAATGCCGACCGCTAGGCAGGGACCACCAAGTACCATATTTTAACGTCTTTTGGTATGACGCGGTCGGTTATGTTGTTGAAAATACATTACTGGAAACGTTTGTTTTGTTGTTGGAGATTGACTTACGTATCAATATAATGTGAATGACAGTAAACAAGTCTCATCATTTAGTTGCAGTCACTACAAGCTTGATACCGATGTAAAAATCTACGCTCGCTACGTCGCTCAATGCAATAAACAAGAATATATCATCCATATAGTTGTATGTTTCTTTTTTGACTCACTAACTTCTAGAATGCTGATCAAACAATTTTCACATTTTTTGAGCTAAGACTAAATAAAACATTTATTGTTTTTCTGACAGTTTCAACTGGTTGTTCTGCCTTGAGATTCTTTTTTTCCCTGAGACACCAAATGGTATTCTTAGATCCAGATCTGGGAATGTAAATTTTGAAGAAAACCCATCTAAACTTATACGACATACAGTACTTTCAGATGAAACGTTTTTGTAAAAACTAGTTGTGATGTCATATATTCAGTTAAACAAATAACTAATTTGCAATTGAGCGTACATTATTCTTATTCCTTTGACGTTTTAATAAAGTGAGCATCTGTTTCCAAAACAACACGTGTCATTATCCACACCATACTACAAAATCGTTTGTATCTAACCCATCTAACCCTAGACCATAAGAATTCAAAGTTAACGAATGACACATTTCCCATTTACAGGCAGTGCTATGACCCCTATAACCAGTAGCCATTACTATTTTCAACATCAACATCACAGTTACAAGTGGCTAGATTGTATCAAACCCAAGGAGCCCTATCGCTGCTCGTAGCTATATTCTATATTTATAAACGTTTTTATTACAAATTCTACCTAGGTAAATGCCCCACCATTTACCTTTTTTGGGGGGTATGGTGGTTTATCCCCTATTATAAACATATTAATTATTACTTTAGCTCCCACCTACCCCGTCGGCGAAATTGGCAACCGCCAGAAGCCAACGTAAAATCGTCAGTCGTCGGATACCCGCATAAGTTCTCTGCGACTGCGAGTCTTGTATCAAGACCAGATTAAGTTTCCACTTATTGTTTATTGTTTCTAGGGAATGTCGTGTTGATTTAGTGACAGCTTTGGGGAATAGCATAAGAATAAGTAGGTTTGATCTTGTTATTTTCAGGAGTAGGCATAATAGGTGGACACAATCAGCAGTTTATCGTATGTTCAGTACGATTTAGGTAGGTTGGGAGGGGGACAAATACGTAGGATTGTTTGTTCTGAATATTGGCCTTGCTATAACTTTCTCATTCATTTATTTTTCCAATAAACAAGAATGGAAACATGATACTCTTTTGTAGTGACTTTCATTGAGTTGAAGTTGGGAAGACCTGTCAGGAATCACTCACACAGAACCCGCAAACAAGATGTACTGACCACGCCAAGAGACCAATTCTAAAAACACAACGCAAATCAACGCAACGCAAATCATATCATCTTAGTATAACACATAACTGTAAACAAATCAGACAAGACAGGGACCGTCTCAAACGCAAAACCGGGACGTAAAACCAGCCTTGACAAATTTGACAAGGGTTAACTTAGACGGGCGGTCTACAAACTTTAGGAGAAGAAGAATATATTTAGTCTTAAGAAGCTACCCCAGTGACTTCGTTAAATCTTTGGCCAATGTTCACAACTAGATTAAACTGACCGAATTACATTCATATTTTTGCAATGAAATATACTGTTGATATGCAAAACTTTTATTACAACGTTGCACATTTCTACAATCAATCGATAAGATAACACAAGTGATAGGATTCTTTCCAATGTACAGTAGGTCGTAGGTTTTTTTCACAACAAACACATGCTCAAATGATCCCTTACATAACCAATACGTATACTATGCGTACACATTCAACATTTTGAAGAAAACATCTATTGAGATGACCCCTCTCCCGAGCGTGTGCTCAGGTGTCAATTTCACCTGTCGATACTGCGCATGCTGATGACGCAAGACAGGCAGTTAATGTTTGTATCAAATAACGTCCCACTACCCCTTATTTTACTAAGGTTTTGGTATTTTCATCAGTAAAAACACATTTTAGAGCATGTCTCAAAATTTATTCCCTCGGTCTACATTAGTTAGACGTTTCTTGAAGTGATATGTGTTATTTAAGTAACAGTAATACCTCTGAATTTTAAATATAAGTAAAAAAGCATATTTCTAGCATTTCCGACAGCACTTTAGCATGAAAATAGATTTTAACTATGAGTTGAGTTGAGTTGAGCTGGGCTTTACGTCACATCGGCATTATTCCAGCCATACAGTGACGACATTTTAGCTATGAGGGACAATACATTACAGAACAATGTGGAAATGTCCCCCGCCGATAAAGAAGAATGAAATATTAATAACATATTACTACTTTCTATTTTCTGGTCACATACAAGATGCCTGATATGACTGGTGTCTGCATAATCACCCATTGTAGGCTGTCGACATAATACAAGACATTGGGTGCAATGTTTTATGAGATATCACGTGTGCAGTCTGTCCAAGTTTTATAACACGGCTAAGGCCGCATCACCATCAGCTTGTCGTCCGCCGTAAGTCGGAGGCGACGGTAGTGCACGGACTTCACGTGACTGAAACTGACAGAACGGCAGAAGCTTTGCTCTTCCCCAATCGCTAAGTGTGTACATCATACAACCTGTCAGAGATACAAATAAGATACTCATTGCTTGTCCCATCATCACAAGGGACTAGTATTTCACTGTAAAAACGATGAAGGATGTTTTTAATAATGCACATGTTGATTTCATCATTTAATTTTAAAAGAAATTGTTATTAGCAGATAAGAAATGTATATTGAGTTGGGTTGGGTTGGGGCTTTACGTCACATCGGCATTATTCCTGCCATATAGTGACGAGAACAAGTCTGCATTAATAAACATTGTAAGTACAAAGTGGTTTCGTTTCAAAGACATACATTCACTACGTTGTCATTTTAGAACAGAGAATGTCATAGAACTAGATTGAAAAGCAGGTACATTCGTTATTGACATTACACAGTTACATTTTATGATATAGATCGACTTCCCTCAGGTAGTTTAGTATCAGATGAGCGCTCACGCTGGAGAACAGATCTTTCAGATTGGTTGCGTGATAATGCGAGTCCCTTGCAGATGTAAAATCCACACAGTCAAGCAGAATATGCTTGACGGTGAGAGCCTCGTCGCAGGAGAGACATATGGGGGGTCCATCCCCATCCGTGTTTAGCAGATAGTCATGTATAAACCGGCTGTGGCCAATACGACATCGTCGTAAAATTACTTCATCACGTCTTGACTGACAATCCAAGTAGGTATAACCGATTGTTGGCTTCAATTCATGGAGTTTGTTTCTTCCTATTTGAGTGTCCCACTTTTTTCGCATCAAGTCCCGAGTATAGCTTTTGATAGTGGGTTTGAAATCACTGTACGGGATTAGCAGTGGAGATAGGGGCTTTTCAAGAGCTGCTTTTGCTGCAGCATCGGCCTTAGTGTTACCTGCTATGCCGACGTGACCCGGCAACCAGCAGAGGATGATGTCATATTGGCTAGAAGTGCTTGAAGGCAGGATAATGAATCTGTAAATACGATGAAGTTTTTGGGCCGATTTTGCTGTTGAATGTAGGTCAGATCTGAGAAGATAGCTTTGGCTTCAGCGGTGAAAATGGAAGTGTTGTCGGGGATCCTAGAGGAGACAGTCTTGGCTCCAATGACTGTAGCGCTGGCAACTTGGCCATCGTCCTTGGATCCGTCTGTGAAGATGGATCTGTGAGTGTTATACTTCGAACGTAACTGGTTGTATTCCTGTTGGAACACAAAGGGATTTGTTTCAGACTTTTTGAGTTTGGTGTGGGTAAGATCGACCTGTGGTTTCACCATTTGCCATGGTGGTGAGGACAGAAGTCGGTATGGTGCAATGATGTCGAGATCAATTTTAGCTGCAGATATGTGTGGTTTGATCCTGATTCCAAGTGTTGGAACCAGGCTTGGCAGTTTAGGAAATAAGTTTTCATAGAGCGGGTTGAAAACACAATTGTATGCTGGATTGGGCTCATTTGAACGTAATTTAGTGATATACTGCAGTGAGAGTTTAATGCGGTGTTGTTCAAGGGAAGGTTCATTGGCCTCTGCATATAGACTGTCTACCGGAGAGGTCCTAAAAGCTCCCAGGCAGAGCCTCAGTCCTTGGTGGTGGATAGAGTCTAATTTTTCTAAATTGCTTTTGCAGGCTCCACCGTAGACAATGGAGCCATAATCTAGTTTACTGCGAACTAATGATCTGT
This sequence comes from Haliotis rubra, assembly GCF_003918875.1. Classification (NCBI taxonomy): domain Eukaryota; kingdom Metazoa; phylum Mollusca; class Gastropoda; order Lepetellida; family Haliotidae; genus Haliotis; species Haliotis rubra. The sequence goes on along the minus strand of NW_025765623.1, from coordinate 278 downwards.
ACACGTGAAGGAGGGTGATCTGATCCCCTCCCCACTCTGTATTTGAAACTACTTTTAGCAAGTCTAAAGCCTTCAAGCACTTTGTTTTCAAATATTTTATGTCTGGTGGCGGTAGAATATGAGTCCAAGGAATTTGGCCTCTTCTACTACTTTGATGGGAGTACCATCTAAAGTTAGGTCTGGATCCTTGTGTGGTTTGTATTTACGACAAAAGTGAATACAATTTGTTTTGGATTTTGAAAACCTAAAACCATTTTCATTGGCCCTTTTTGGATTTT